>NC_053039.3:173659266-173959332 GCF_002575655.3 Aegilops tauschii subsp. strangulata
GGCAAATAGTTTCAAAACGAGATTTGTAAGAACTTAGCAAAGATAATGTTACCACCCCATATGGACCCGCTTGAAGACTATCAACCTCATATGCTTCTCCCCCTTTTGTCGGTATGGACCAAAAAGTCTTCAAGACATAGAGGGTGTACTCATTCCCAGTAGGAGTAGATGATGGAGCAGGGTCGACGTTGGAGTTGGCGGTGCAGACGGGCCTGAAGCAGAATCGTGGTGCAGCGCGGCCAGAGTTGGTGAAGTGGTGTCATCTTCTTCATCGACGACTCTCGCAACAACAGTTGCATCCAAAGCCGAATGTTCGGAATCTTCAATAGAAGGTGTGTGACGCCAACTTGCAGTTTGCAGAGGCCTGGAGTCAAACTTGAAGCGCTCTGTGAAGCCATCTTCATGAAGATCAACTTCAGAGAAGAGCAATGTGAGGCTCTTCCAGGACCTCCGACAGGCTTCATGCGCAACGAAGGAGTTCTTGGTGGCCAAGTTGCGAATGCGATTAACATCCACCAAGAGGCTCTGCATTTGACGCTTTAGCCAGTCATGATGCCTATCCTGCTTTTGATGTAGAGAACCCATAAGCTCACGGTCATTAAGGAGACGAGGACACTTCTGAGGCCTTTGAGCGATGGCGCTAGCAGTGGCTTCAGTATTGGCATGGTGGGTAGACACAAGTTGCCAGCCAAAGGATAAGCAAGAGTAGCAGCATTTGGTACATGAATCCCTTCAATGGGCTGCGTGAAGCTTTGAAATTCTGCATTTTGAAGGTGGAATGGCTTCTTCGCTAGCTCGGGGTAGATGGCTTCAATGGACATATCAACATCAGGCAGAAATACAATATGGTTGTGTGCTGATCATTGATAGTTGATGCTTGAATGAAGCTTGATCAAATGCATCACCCATGGATTATAGAATTTCAGGCCAAAAAGATCAATCCCAGAGGTAGCAAGTTGTCGGATGAAGAAATCATGAGTGTTGAATCTGATACCATTGATGATATAGAATACCAATGTCTTCATGGAACCTTCAAGTTTAGCTTCAGAGGAATTGCCTTTGATTGGCCAGAGAGTCCACCTCAGAATGTGATACATTGTGCGCGGCAAGTACTCAAGGTCCTTAACAAAGAATTCTTTGGGGTATTCGGCGTCATGGGGCAATCGCTTCATCATGCTCAGCATTTGGCTCATGTTGGGCTCTGGCTTCTGGACTATGGTTTGTAGTTCCTTATGATGAAGTTGACAACCAGGTTCGTACAACTCACCTGGAGTGGGTAGGGAAGTAAGCTCGATGATATGAGCTTTGGCTTCATGCTGAACGTCACCTGTCATCCACTTAAGGATCCAAGTCTTCGGATCCCTGTTGTAGCCTCGAATGTGAAGTGTAGCATAGAACTGCAGCAGAAGCTCTTCGTTCTAGTGCTCCTTATCAGCCACAAACGGCAGTAACCCAACATCTCTGAAGCAGTCAAGGGCCTCCTCAAGGCATGGCAGCCCAGCCATAGCATCACAATCCAGACGCTTATGAGGAAAAATCCGGTCCTGGTTGTATAAGGTGCATGAGTAATAGCTTCGCTACTGATGGCTCCAAAATCTGTTAGAGGAGATCTTGGGCTTCGTGTATGGGTTCTTGGCGTTGTCAAGGAAGGTATTGTGCTCTCTGAAGCTGAGCACGCTGAATGAGCCTTGAGTTTGTGGCAGCACTTGGAAGCCTTGGCAATCTTAGCTTTGGCTTCTGAACCTGAGGCCTCTGGTCCACATGACAATCATATTGCGGCCGGGAGCAGTGGGTGGAACCATGATAGGCCATTTGACAGTCACCAACACACCTCGATTGAACGCGTATTCCATAGTATGAGGCCTTGGTGGAGGAACGGCGTCATCCGAAGTGATTGGCTGGACAATGGTGTCAGTAGCAGCATTGGCTTCAGGCTCCACATTGTCTTCAGCATGACTGTGCCATTGGCTTCAGTGGCGTTGTTGGTGGCAGCCTCATTGTTTTCAACCTCCATTTATTCAACAACTGGAGGGTCGGGCACGACCACATTCACTTCAGGTTGGACTGGATCATTGGCAGGGGCTGTGGCTTCTCTTTCATCTTCTTTCTCTTCTTCTTTTTCTTCCTCGGCTGATGCAGCCGGAATGTCTTCAGCAACTTTAGCTTCAGACTCAGAAACACACACAAAAGGGATGGCATCAGGGAACACTTGGCGTGCTACTGAGCTGGTGTGTTGCACATCCTCTTCTGGAATGCTTGACATGGAGAACTGGGGCCTAAGGCCTTTGCAAAGCCCGCGGAAAGCTGGCAACAGCTTTAGAGAGGGAGTGGTCTATTCCATGAAGTTGTCATCATCAAGTACGGGAGTGGTGACTTGAGCTGGTTGAGTACATGGGGTCTCATCTTGCACGGAGGGTGTCTTGTTGTGGTTACTCAAACCATGAGTCATTAACGACCCACAAGTATAGGGGATCAATTGTAGCTCTTTTCGAGTAAGAGTGTCGAACCCAACGAGGAGTAGAAGGAAATGAAAAGTATTTTTCAGTAAGAGGTTGTCTGCAAGTGCTGAAATTATAAGTAGCAAGTAGTTTGATAGCAAGATTGTTTGTAACGAGTAAGTAAAAATAATAGTAACAAGTATGCAGCAAGGTAGCCCAATCCTTTTGAGGCAAAGGACAGGCCAAAACGGTCTCTTATGATAAGCAAAGCTTTCTTGAGGGTACGGGAATTTCATCTAGTCACTTTCATCATGTTGGTTTGATTTGTGTTCGCTACTTTGATAATTTGATATGTGGGTGGACCGGTGCTTAGGTGATGTTCTTACTTGAAAAAACCTCCTACTTATGATTAACCCTCCCGCAAGCACCCACAACTACGAGAAAAGTATTAAGAATAAATTCTAACCATAGCATTAAACTCTACGATCCAATCGGTCCCTTACGGAATAACGCATAAACTGGGGTTTAAGTTTCTGTCACTCTCGCAACCCACCATCTATTTACTACTCCACAATGCATTCCCTTAGGCCCAAGTATGGTGAAGTGTCATGTAGTCGACGTTCACATGACACCACTAAGGGAATCACAACATACATACTATCAAAATATCGAACACATATCAAGTTCACATGATTACTTGCAACATGATTTCTCCCGTGACATCAAGAACAAAAGTAACTACTCACAAATGATAAACATGCTCATGATCATATGAGTATTAAATAGCATCATTGATCTGAACATATAATCTTCCACCAAATAAACCATATAGTAATCAACTACAAGATGTAATCAACACTACTAGTCACCCCCCTAGCACCAATCTATAGTTCCGGTAACAAGATTGAATAGAAGAGATGAACTAGGGTTTGAGATGAGATGGTGCTGGTGAAGTTGTTGATGGAGATTGCCCTCCCCAAGATGGGAGACTTGTTGGTTATGATGATGACGATGATTTCCCCCTCCAGGAGGGAAGTTCCCTCGGCAGAATTGCTACGCCGGAGGGCAAAAGTGCTCTTGCCCAAGTTCTGCCTCGAGACGGCGGCGCTCTGTCTCGAGCCTTCTCTTTATTTTTTCTAGGTCAAAATGACTTATATACCAAAAGATGGGCACCGGACGTGGGCCGAGGAGGCCACAACCCACTAGGGCGCGCCTGGCGCGTCCAGGTGGGTTGTGCCCACCTGGTGGCCCCCTCTGGTGTTTATTGGCTCCAATATTTCTTAAATAATCCATAAAAATCTTAGTGAAGTTTCAGCTTATTTGGAGTTGTGCAGAATAGGTGGCCTGACGTAGCTTTTCCAGGTCCAGATTTCCAGCTGCCGGAATTCTCCCTCTTGGTGTGTTCCTTGCAAATTGTGAGAGAAAAGGCATTAGAATTACTCCAAAAATCATTATTATGGATAAAAACATTATAAATGACAGTAAGAAACATGATGCAAAATGGATGTATCAACTCCCCCAATCTTAGACCTCGCTTGTCCTCAAGCGAAAACCGAAATCGAAAAACATGTCCACATGCTTTGAGAGAGAGGTGTCGATAAAAGCAAAATACGGACATAGAAGCATCATGTTGATTATTATAACAGCAACAAAAGTTAACACAGGACTTTTATCATAGAACTTGCATCATATACTTCCTATGAATAAGTTAGAGTTCATCACACAATCGAAGTATAAAGCAAAAACTCTATTAGAAACCAACAAACTATGTTCTTAGTCAACTTTGCAACTACAATTCATCATCTTTTCAGGAAGAGTCACGTGTCGGAGCCTTTAGGCAAGTCCACATACTCAACCATCATATAGTCTTCTATGATTGCTAACACTCACCTCGTACCCATGAGCAAAATGTCTCAACCGGACACATAGAAAGATAGGGGCTTATAGTTTCTCCTCCCAACATACTCACCTCAGGGGTGATGTCAACAATAATAACTCATGCTATCTATATTCAACTGGACATATGCACCTAGATCTTTCCTCACCATATGATGCTTGCCAAAAGAGAAAATAAAAAGGAATAGAAGTAAAACTTTGACTCTTTGCATAAAAGTAAATACATAAAAGTAAAAGATATGCCCTTTGCAGAGGGAAGCAGAGGTTGCCATGCGCTTATTTGTTTGCATGCTCAATCCCTTAGTGCAAGAGAACGTCACATTGTATTGCCCATTAAGATGACAACCTTTATTATGCAGTCTGTCGCTTTTATTCTTTGTCATCCAAGTTCGTACAACGCTCAATTTTCTCTTACACTAAATGATCTCACATGTTTAGAAGCAATTTTTATTGCCCTTTTTGCACCGATGACAACTTACTTGAGGGATCTTGCTCAATCCATAGGTAGGTATGGTGGACACTTGAAAAAGATTTGGGTTTAAGGGTTTTTGGATGCACAAGTAGTATCTCTACTTAGTGCGGAATTTTTGGCTAGCAAAGATAGGGGGAAGCAACACATGTTGAAGGATGTATGACAATATGACTTCTATGTGAATATAAACAAACATAAATCATTAAGTTGTCTTCCTTGTCCAACGTCAACAATTTTGGCATATAATATTTTGATGAGGGTTCACAATCACAAAAGATTTCTAGGATAGTATATTTATATGTGAATCTTCTCTTCCCTTATTAATTCTTTCATGAGTTGCATCATTGACTAATGCTATGTTTGTCAATCTCTAATAAAATTTCCTTACTTATACTTTTCCTTATGTGGTGCTGTCACCTACCATAGTATTAGTATATCATCTTATTGATTTATATCCTTCATTTTTCTTTCTTTCTTATTTCTTTTCTTTATTTGCAACATGAAAGTAAAGAAAGCAAAAATTCAAACTAACTTTATTATATAATTTGCACACGATTACAATGATAGATCACTACGCTAACTCTCAAAGAGGAAAGGATCAGACTAAACTTTATTTCATCTAAAGCAAAAGATTGAACTAACATAAATAAAAGCAAAAAGATAGCGGGATGATACGATACCGGGGCACCTCCCCCAAGCTTGGCGGAAGCCAAGGGGAGTGCCCATACCCGATACTTAGTTCTCCTTTGGTGATGAATAAGATGGTGGTGGTGATGAAGAAGAGGCCTTGTTCTCAGATTTCCATGGCAGTGGTCCACCATCATAAGAGGAAGAGTGAGACTCACAGGTCCTGCAACTAGCAGCCAAACTCATACCTTTAAACCTCGCCTCATATTCAAAGACTTGGTTCTGGAGGTCGTAGATCTGGCTTTGGAGGAAGTTGATTTGCTCCTTGAAGGTGAAGACGATGTCCTTCATGGGCTTGCCATCCACCTTGAGATCACGGGAGAGGTCCGTTATCATGAGGTGATTGGCATGGAGTCCACGCTCCACCATCCCCTTGCACCGGAACACATCTTGCCCACAGTTTCAAGCCTAGCCTCCACGGTTCCTGTCCCCTTAGGACAGGGCACATCGCGAAGGTGAAGCAGCCCCTCATGCATCTCAATGACCTGAGGGTGCTGCACCACCTCCGGCAGATATGGGTTGATGCCGTTCTTGAAGAACTTGTCCTTGGAGGAGCTTGAGGCAGCCATGGTAGATGGGATCTGATAGAAAACAACAAGGGAAAAAGAGAACAAAGGATTTCTTCGCGATACGGTGGTCAACAGGTTTAGGAAGTATATATAGATTTTTTTATCTTGGAGGACAAGTACATGGAAGAAAAACGGAGTACGGAAGGTGTCCCAGGTGGGCACAACCCACCTCGGCGTGCCAGGCTAGGCAAGCCTGGTGCGCCCTGGTGTCTTGTGCCCACCAGGGGACACTTCCTGGTAGTTTCTTTATTTCCAAAATTCTAAAATATTCCAAAACTGACAAAAAATATTTTTGCGGATTTTTTGGAGTCCGTTTGCTTACCGTATCACGTACCTCTGTATTTTGACGATTCTTGTGTGTTCCAGAAGGACTCTTTTATGTGTTCCTTTGGTGTCAAAGTTCGGATAATATTACTTTCAACATTAATAGGCGTACCTGAGATATAATGCTTTATTCGTTGCCCATTGACAACCTTCGGGTTAGTACCTTCGGAATTATTTATTTCGATGGCACCAGACCGGTAAACCTCCTCGATTACATATGGGCCTTCCCATTTCGAGAGGAGCTTCCCTGCAAAAAATCTAAAATTAGAATTGTACAAAAGAACATATTCTCCGACTTTAAATTCAAGCTTTTGGATTCTTTTGTCATGCCATCTTTTATCTTTTTCTTTGAATAACTTTGCTTTTTCATAAGCTTGGGTTCTCCATTCATCTAATGAGCTAATATCAAATAACCTCTTTTCACTAGCAAGTTTGAAATCATAGTTGAGCTCTTTGACGGCCCAATATGTTTTATGTTCTAACTCAAGAGGCAAATGACAAGCTTTTCCATAAACCATTTTATAAGGAGACATACCCATAGGATTTTTATATGCTGTTCTATAGGCACAAAGTGCATCATCTAATTTCTTAGACCGATTTTTCCTGGACCTATTGACAGTCTTTTGCAAAATTAATTTTATTTCTCTATTGCTAAGTTCAACTTGACCACTAGACTTAGGATGATAGGGTGATGCAATTCTATGGTTAACATCATACTTGGCAAGCATCTTACGGAAAGCACCATGAATAAAGTGTGAACCACCGTCAGTCATTAAATATCTAGGGACTCCAAACCTTGGGAAAATAACTTACTTAAGCATTTTAACAGAGGTGTTGTGATCAGCACTACTAGTTGGAATAACTTCTACCCATTTAGTAACATAATCAACAGCAACCAAAATATGTGTATACCCATTAGAGGAAGGAAAAGGTCCCATGTAATAAAATCCCCAAACATCAAATGGTTCAACAACAAGTGAATAATTCATAGGCATTTCTTGTTGCTTACCGATATTACCTATTCTTTGACATTCATCGCAAGATGAGACAAACTTACGGGCATCCTTGAAGAGAGTAGGCCAATAAAATCCGGATTGCAATACCTTGTGAGCAGTTCTATCTCCAGCATGATGCCCTCCATAAGCTTCGGAGTGACACTTCCATAGGATTTGTCCCTGTTCATGCTTAGGTACACAATGTCTAATAATACCATCTACTCCTTCTTTATAAAGATGTGGGTCATCCCAAAAGTAATGTCTTAAATCATAGAAGAATTTCTTTTCTTTTGTTGGTATGTAAAGCTAGGTGGTAAATATTTAGCAACAATGTAATTAGCATAGTCAGCATACCAAGGATTACTATTAGCAACATTTATTGCAGCTAACTACTCATTAGGAAAACTATCATCAATAGGTAGTGGGTCATCAGCACATTTTCAAGCCTAGACAAGTTATCAGCTACAGGGTTCTCAGCTCCTTTTCTATCAATGATATGTAAATCAAATTCTTGTAACAAGAGAACCCAAAGAATAAGTCTAGGTTTAGCATCTTTCTTTTCCATAAGATATTTAATAGCAGCATGGTCTGTGTGAACAGTTACTTTGGAATCAACAATATAAGGTCTAAATTTATCACAAGCAAACACAACTGCTAAGAATTCTTTTTTAGTAGTAGCATAATTTATTTGAGCACTTTCTAGAGTTTTACTAGCATAATGAATAACATTCAATTTCTTATCAACTCTTTGTCCTAGAATAGCACCAACAACATAATCACTAGCATCACACATAATTTCAAAAGGCAAGTTCCAATCAGGTGTTTGAACAATAGGTGCAGCGATTAAGGCTTTCTTGAGTGTTTCAAAGGCTTCAAGACAATCATCATAAAAACAACAGGAATATCCTTTTGCAATAGACTAGTAAGAGGCCTAGAACTTGTAGAAAAGTCTTTGATAAATCTCCTATAGAAACCAGCATGACCTAGGAAACTACGAATACCTTTGATGTCCTTAGCACATGGCATTTTCTCAATTGCATCAACCTTAGCTTGATCCACTTCAATACCAACTTCAGAAATTTTATGACCCAAGACAATGCCTTCATTGACCATAAAGTGGCACTTCTTGCAATTCAAGACAAGATTTGTTTGTTCACATCTCTGCAAACTCGCTCAAGATTGCTTAAACAATCATCAAAAGACTTCCCATAAACAGAGAAATCATCCATGAAAACATCAACAATCTTTTCACAAAAGTCAGAGAATATAGCCATTATGCATCTTTGAAATGTAGCAGGTGCATTACATAAACCAAAAGGCATACGTCTATAAGCGTAGGTTCCAAAAGAACAAGTAAAAGTGGTCTTTTCTTAATCAGGTTGAGAAATAGGTATTTGTGAAAAGCCAGAATATCCATCAAGGAAGCAAAAGTGTGTGTGCTTAGATAGTCTTTCAAGCATTTGATCAATAAAAGGCAAAGGGTAATGATCTTTTCTAGTTGCTTTATTTAATTTCTAAAATCAATTACCATTCTATAGCCTGTAACAATTCTTTGTGGAATAAGTTCATTCTTATCATTAGGAACAACAATAATACCTCCTTTCTTAGGAACACAATTAATAGGACTTACCCATCTACTATCAGCTATGGGATAGATTATACCTGCTTCCAGAAGTTTTAATATTTCTGTTCTTACCACTTCTTTCATCTTCGGATTTAACCGACGTTGGTGATCAACAACTGGTTTAGCATCAGGTTCCATATTAATTTTGTGCTGACATAGAGTGGGACTAATGCCCTTTAAATCATCAACAGTATATCCAATAGCAGCCCAGTGCTTCCTTAGAACTTTCAATAATCTTTCTTCTTCAAGTTCTGAAAGGTTAGCACTGATCATAACAGGATATATCTTCTTTTCATCAAGATAAGCATATTTCAAAGTGTCTGGCAATTGTTTTAATTCAAACACAGGATCACCTTTAGGTGGAGGAGGACCTCCTAGAGTTTCAATAGGCAAATTGTGTTTAAGCAGAGGACGTTGTTCAAAGAAAACTTTATCTATTTCATTTCTTTCATGCATATGTAAATCATTTTCATGATCTAGCAAATATTGTTCTAAAGGATCAGTAGGTGGCACAACAATAGAAGCAAGACCAATTAATTCATCCTTACTATGCAATTCTTTTTCATGATGATTTCTACTAAAATTGGAAAAATTAAACTCATGAGACTCATCACCAAAGCTAACACCCATAGTTTGTTTCTTGCAATCTATCTTCACATTTACTATGTTCAAGAAAGGTCTACCAAAGATAATGGGACAGAAGTCATCTTGCGGGGTACCAAGAACAAGAAAATCAGTAGGATATTTTATTTTCCCACACAAGACGTCAACATCTCTAATAATCCCACAAGGTGATATGGTGTCTCTATTAGCAAGTTTAATAGTAACATCTATGTCTTCTAACTCAGCAGGTGCTATGTCCTTTATAATTTCTTGATATAGAGTGTAAGGAATAGCACTCACACTAGCACCCATGTCACATAGACCATGATAACAGTGATCTCCTATTTTAACTGAAATAATAGGCATGCCAACAACAAGTCTATATTTATCTTTTCCATCAGGTTTAGCAATTCTAGTAGCTTCTTCACAGAAGTAAATAACATGCCCATCCATATCTTCTTCTAAGAGATCTTTAACCATAGGAATGCTAGGTTCTACTTTAATTTGTTCATCAGGTTTAGGTGTTATAATATAGCTTTTGTTAACCACAGCTGAAACTTTAGCATGCTCCATTATCCCAACATGGAAAGGTGGTTTCTCTATATAAGCAGAAGGAACAACTAGATCAACATTATAAAGTATAGTTTCTTCTTTAACTGGTACTGGTTTTTTAATTTCTTCTTTAATAGGTGGCTGATATTTAAACCATTTCTCCTTAGGGAGTTCAACATGAGTAGAAAATCATTCACAAAAGGAGGCTACTATCTCAGAGTCAAGTCCATATTTAGTGCTAAACTTTTGAAAAGCATCGGTATCTATAAAAGATTTAACACAATCATATTTAAGTTTAATACCTGACTCTTTACCTTCGTCGAGTTCCCAATCTTCAGAGTTGCGTTTAATTCTTTCCAAAAGATCCCACCGGAATTCAATAGTCTTCTTCATAAAAGAACCAGCACAAGAAGTATCAAGCATGGTTTGATCATTACGAGAAAGCCGAGCATAAAAATTATGGATAATAATTTCTCTTGAGAGCTCATGATTGGGGCATGAATATAACATTGACTTAAGACTCCCCCAAGCTAGAGCGATACTTTCTCCATCACGAGGCCAAAAATTATATATATATATATATATATATATATATATATATATATAATTCCGATCACGATGAACTAGATGCATAGGATAAATTTTTTGGTGGAACTCCAATTTCAAACGATTCCAATTCCATGATCCAATATCATAGCATAGCCTATATCATGCCAATTCTTTTACCTTGAAAGATAAAGGGAAAACCTTTCTCATCACCTCATCTCCGGGTAAACCTGCAATCTTAAACAATCCACAAATTTGTTCCACATATATCAAGTGCATATCAGAATGTTCAGTTCCATCTCCTGCATAAGGATTAGCTAGCAGTTATTCTATCATACCCAAAGGAATTTCATATTAATATTTTCAGTAGGTGCAGTAGGTTGAGGGGTAGCTAATTGTGGTTCCGGACGAGGTGAAGATATCCCGAACAAACCCCTCAAAGGATTGTTTTCCATAGTAACAAGTGACAACAAATTTCAGCACACTATATAAATGTTTCCTTACCAAATTCCACTTACCAAAGGCGCTTCACTCCCCGGAAACGGCGCTAGAAAATAGCCTTGATGAATCACAAGTATAGGGTACCAATTGTAGCTCTTTTCGATAAGTAAGAGTGTCGAACCCAACGAGGAGCAGAAGGAAATGACAAGTAGTTTTCAGTAAGGTGTTGTCTACAAGTGCTGAAATTGTAAGTAGTGAGTAGTTTGATAGCAAGATAGTTTGTAACGAGCAAGTAACGATAATAATAACAAGTATGCAGCAAGGTAGCCCAATCCTTTTGAGGCAAAGGACAGGCCAAAACGGTCTCTTATGATAAGCAAAGCTTTCTTGAGGGTACACGGGAATTTCATCTAGTCACTTTCATCATGTTGGTTCGATTTGTGTTCGCTACTTTGATAATTTGATATGTGGGTGGACCGGTGCTTAGGTGCTGTTATTACTTGAACAAACCTCCTACTGATGATTAACCCTCCCGCAAGCATCCGCAACTATGATAAAAGTATTGAGAATAAATTCTAACCATAGCATTAAACTCTAGGATCCAATCGGTCCCTTAAGGAATAGCACATAAACTAGGGTTTATGTTTCTGTCACTCTTGCAACCCACCATCTATTTACTACTCCACAATGAATTCCCTTAGGCCCAAGTATGGTGAAGTGTCATGTAGTCGATGTTCACATGACACCACTACGGGAATCACAACATACATACTATCAAAATATTGAACACATATCAAGTTCACATGATTACTTGCAACATGATTTCTCCCGTGACCTCAAGAACAAAAGTAACTACTCACAAATGATAAGCATGCTCATGATCAAAGGAGTATTAAATAGCATCATGGATCTGAACATATAATCTTCCACCAAATAAACCATATAGTAATCAACTACAAGATGTAATCAACACTAATAGTCACCCCCCTAGCACCAATCTATAGTTCCGGTAATAAGATTGAAGACAAGAGATGAACTAGGGTTTGAGATGAGATGGTGCTAGTGAAGATGTTGATGGATATTGCCCTCCCCATGATGGGAGAGTTGTTGGTGATGCTGATGACTATGATTTCCCCCTCCGGGAGGAAGTTCCCCTGTAGAATCGCTCCACCGGAGGGCAAAAGTGCTCCTGCCCAAGTTCCACCTCGAGGCGGCGGCGCTCCGTCCCGAAAGCCTTCTCCTTATTTTTTTAGGTCAAAATGACTTATATACCAAAAGATGGGCACCGGAGGTGGGCCGAGGAGGCCACAACCCAGCAGGGTGCGCCTAGGGGCCCTGGCGCGCCCAGTTGGGTTGTGCCCACCTGGTGGCCCCCCGCTAGTGTTTATTGGCTCCAATATTTCTTAAATAATCCATCAAAATCTCTGTGAAGTTTTAGCTCATTTGGAGTTGTGCAGAATAGGTGGCCTGACGTAGCTTTTCCAGGTCCAGATTTCCAGCTGCCGGAATTCTCCCTCTTGGTGTGTTCCTTGCAAATTGTGAGAGAAAAGGCATTAGAATTACTCCAAAAAGCATTATTATGGATAAAAACATTATAAATAACAGTAAGAAAACATGATGCAAAAATGGACGTATTAGTCGTCTTGAACAACTGGCGTCAAAGGACGACCAATGCTAATGAGTTCACTATTCATGGGAGCATGCGATGATACCGACTTGGGTTCAAGCTGAGGAAGGACTTAATCATCAGTCACATTATCTTTGCGACTAATGTCTTCAGCTGCATTAAGGTCAGCAGCTGGAATTTCTTCACTTTCTGGAGCCTCTGTAGAAGCAGGCTCATGGATCACGAGGCGGCGTTCGCGGTTGGCAGAGGCAGGGAGAGAAATAGAGATTGGTTCAACGATGAGGGGCTCCGGGGCAGCAGCATGCTCTTTTCTTGAAGGCTTTGAAGCCTTTGTCTTCAACTTCTTCTTGGAGGGAGCATCATCAGATGTATCTTTGAGCTTCCTATTCCTTGGTCCGGCTTCAGCATGCCTTGTCTTCTTAAGATCAGAAGCTGCTGAGGGGACCTTTGGCTTCGAGCCAGTCATGCTGGCAGGGAAGGCTATGCTTGGTCGTTCCTACCTTGTAGCTCTGGGTATGGCTTCAGCAGACTTCTTCTTTTTCTTGGCAGCCATCTTGGGGTCGATGCCAGGACGCCCAAGAGCCTTTCTCTTCTCAGCTTCATTGTGTGCTTGCACACACTTCTGTGCATAGTACTTCATGCACTCGCGTGAGCCTTTGGCTTCTTCACGCTTCTTGTTGAACTCTGCCTTGAGGTCATTCATCATCTTCTTGAAGATTTGCACATCAGCCACACTACGCTTGGCCATGTGCTTCTTGAAATGTGCCTTCTCATAGTCTATCTTGTTCTTGAGCTTGAAAATTTCCTGAGCCAGAGCAAGTTCATTTGCAATGGCTCCGTGAAATGTGACGCTGATGTCCACTGACAGCTACAGATCATCAATGTTGATGCTCTGGTCCTCAAACCATTCATCAATGAAGTTGTTCTATATGTCAGCATCAAAGAGAGGCAGATCATGGAAGATCTCATCCTCTTGCTTGCTCTTGATCAACATTTCCAGAGCTTTATCACCAAGATCTTCATCACTTGACAGATCAATGCTATTATCTTCATTGCGCAGAACGGCAGCAGGAGTCAGGTCATGCCCAGAGATCTTCTTGGGCCTCTTGGTCTTCTTGGAGACACGAGATTGATCTTCTGACTACACACTGAGTTCAGGAGGTGCAGTTTTCAATGTCTTCACAGATGAAGCTTTTGGTGCTGTAGAGAGCTTTCAAGCTTTTGACTTCTTATTCTTCTGCTTCGATGGTGCAGGTGCAACCTTAGTGTCTGCATCATCAACAGATTGCTCTACTGTGGCCCTCTGAGCAGCAATATGTGAGAGGAGCCCATCGAAGCTATTGAAGGGGCCGATGACATTAGGATTGGCGTCACGCGTGCTATCCGGCCTTGGAGCAGACAAACCAGGGTTGAAGTGGAGTCCGAGTTCCTTCCTGTTCTTGGCAGCTGACTCCTTTGCGAACTGAAAGTTGCGCCTGAAGAGATCATCATCACGACACCATCGAAGAGATGATGGGTCGGCATTCTCTGGCTGAGGTCCTATGACCATGCATGGATAGAAGCCTTGGGCAATAGCTTCAGGCTTCGTCTTGGGTTGTAGATTGTTGTAAAGAATATCGCCCCACGGGCGCTTGATGGCATTCTTTTCAGCATACTCAGGTGTGATGAAGTTGTACTTGAACCACTGTTCAGCTCAATATCTTTGGATCCATTGTATTCTGGTCTTGCGCTGGTTGTAACTTTCCTCTGGATCAGACTTGTATAGTTCAAATAGATTTGGGGGCAGGTCCAAGGCGGTATTGCCACGGCGCTGCCTGCCGCCCTTCCTTGCATATTTTTCTGATGCCATTATATTCAGACAGAGAGGCTTCAAGACAGCAAAAGGCTTCCGTCTACTTGTCAAACAAGAACTGGCTTCAGGTGATCAATATGATGTTGTGAGTATTCTGCAAATGAATGCAGACTATGAGAACCAAGGGATTCTCCCACGGACATGTACCTGTGATAGCATTATAGATGCGAGGGAAGGGGAAGAGGACATGTGCATTCTCAGAAGATTTTGAAGATAAATCAGTTTGAAGGCATTGACCTCATAGTGCGAAGACATTCACTTATTTGAAGTGAGTTGGTTCCAGATTTGTACGAATCCATGAATAAGTACAAGTGAGGAATCTAACTAGTTATGAAGCATAAGTGAATATACTTTGCAAGATATGAGATGCAGAAAAAGAAAGATCCAGATTTGGAAGTGCGGAAACCACTTTTGGTTGAAGTGGATGGATTTGACAGATCGAAGAAGTGGTAAAAAGTGAGTTTTATTTACCGAGGAAGAATTGCTAGATGGGGCAGAATGGATGCCGAGCAGTCCAATCTCTCGCGCCCTAACATGGCGGCGGAAGACACCTACGGCGGTGGCGGAGAAGACGTGGTCCGTGGCCGGGGTGAGGACAGCGTCGAAGAGGTCGCGGCAGCTAAGAAATTCGTCTCCGGCGTCGACGCGAGCTAGCGGTGGCGCTAGGGTTGGAGCGAGATGGCGAGGTGGAAGAGGAGATAATGACCGCATGGGTGAGTATTTAGAAGGTAAAGGGCTGCGCAGCGCAATTACGTAGGTGCCCCTGGCGGTTCACATCTGATGGAGACGTGGCATGCATGCAACTCATTGAGAGTTGTTCCATGTTCCCACGCGTGCCTGGTTTGTCGGGTGGTCGTTCCGGCTTCTCCGGTATCCAGGCAAAAGAGATATGGCATTTAAAACAGTTTTAAATGTGTGTCTCTGTATCTTCAGCTGACAAGGATGCAGTGAAGACATTCGACACGTTTCAACAGAATGCATACGACTAGATAGATAGAATTTGAGGAAGAAGCACAGAAGGGGTTAGGGTCCGATCACATTCACTTAGTTCAAAAAATGGCCAAGTTTGAAGACATAGCTATAAGTGAATGGTGCAGAGGACAGAACACACACACACACACACATATATATCAAATCAACATTGCGAAGATAAACCATGAGGACAAAACAATGTTGAAGACAAAACAAATATGAAGATAATGAAATCATGACGCCAAATGAAAGTCTTCGAGAAAGTTTGGTGGTGGCGTTACCCACTGTATAGGAAGTATTAGACCCAAACACGGCGCACAATTATCGTGGCGCTCGGAAGTCAAATTCCGCGTTAATATATTCACACTTAGAGGGTAAATCTTCATGAATTGAAGATATATGTTACTTCGTGTGTTGCACATCTAAGTCATCAACATGCATAAGCGTTAGGATGTGTGTCCAATCAGAGGACATTCGAGGATTCTATGATATTTAGCTCACACCGCAGCTTGGAAAACCTTTTCTCCTCCAAGGGCTTTGTGAAGATATCTGCCAATTCCTCTTCAGTGTTCACGTGAATGATATCAATAACTTCCTTCATAACATGATCTCTGAGAAAGTGATGACGGATTTGAATGTGCTTTGTCTTTGAGTGCTGAACTGGGTTGTTGGCAATCTTGATGGCTCTTTCATTGTCGCAGTAGAGTGGCACATGCTTCAAGTGGATGCCATAGTCCTTGAGAGTTTGCTTCATCCATAGAAGTTGAGCGCGGCAAGATCTAGCAACAATGTATTCAGATTCAGCAGTGGAGAGTGATACACAGTTCTGCTTCTTTGAAGACGAACAGACAAGAGATCATACAAGAAAGTGACATGTGCCTCATGTGGACTTGCGATCAACCTTGTCACCAGCATAATCAGCATCTGAGAATCCAACTAGATCAAACTCTGAGCCCTTTGGATACCATAATCTTAGTGTTGGGGTGTAAGCCAAATATCGAAGAATTCGCTTCACAGCTAAGTGATGCGATTCCTTTGGTACCGCTTGGAATTGGGCACACATGCAAACGCAAGCATTATATCAGGCCTAGATGCACATAGTAGAGTAAAGAACCAATCATGGAGTGGTATACCTTTTGATCGAACTCTTTACCATTGTCGTCGTGGCCCAATTGGCCTTTGGTTGGCATTGGCGTCGTGTACCCTTTGCAATCTTGCATTCCAAACTTCTTCAGGCAATCTTTGAGGTATTTCTCTTGTGATATGAAGATGCCATTTCTCTGCTGACGGATTTGAAGACCAAGGAAGAACTTCAGCTCACCCATCATGGACATCTGATATTGCTCTTGCATCATATTCCAAAACTCATCACTGTATCTGTTGTCAGTGCAGCCGTAGATAATGTCATCCACATAGATTTGGCATACAAAAAGTTCACCATCATATGTCTTCCTGAAGAGAGTGGGATCTAGAGAACTAGGTTTGAAGCCTTTGCTCTTCAGGAAGTCTTTGAGTGTGTCATACCAAGCGCGAGGTGCTTGTTTGGGGCCATACAATGCCTTGTTGAGCTTGTATACCACGTCAGGACGCTTTGGATCTTCAAAACCGGTAGGTTGTGCAACATACACTTCTTCTTCAATTTTGCCGTTGAGGAAGGCACTCTTTGAAGGAAATTTGCCCTAGAGGCAATAATAAAGTTGCTATTTATATTTCCTTATATATCATGATAAATGTTTATTATTCATGCTAGAATTGTATTAACCGGAAACTTAGTACATGTATGAATACATAGACAAAACAGAGTGTCCCTAGTATGCCTCTACGTGACTAGCTCGTTAATCAAAGATGGTTAAGTTTCCTAACCATAGACATGTGTTGTCATTTGATGAATGGGATCACATCATTAGAGAATGATGTGATGGACAAGACCCATCCGTTAGCTTAGCATAATGATCGTTAAGTTTTATTGCCATTGCTTTCTTCATGACTTATACATATTCCTCTGACTATGAGATTATGCGACTCCCGAATACCGGAGGAACACCTTGTGTGCTATCAAGCGTCACAACGTAACTGGGTGATTATAAAGATGCTCTACAGGTGTCTCCAAAGGTGTTTGTTGGGTTGTCATAGATCAAGATTAGGATTTCTCACTCCGAGTATCGGAGAGGTATCTCTGGGCCCTCTCAGTAATGCACAGCACTATAAGCCTTGCAAGCAATGTGACTAATGAGTTAGTTGCGGGATGATGCATTACGGAGCGAGTAAAGAGACTTGCTGGTAACGAGATTGAACTAGGTATGATGATATCGACGATCGAATATCGGGCAGGTAACATATCAATGATAAAGGGAATAACGTATGTTGTTATTGTGGTTTGACCGATAAAGATCTTCGTAGAATATGTAGGAACCAATATAAGCATCTAGGTTCCGCTATTAGTTATTGACCGGAGATGTGTCTCGGTCATGTCTACATAGTTCTTGAACCCGTAGTGTCCGCACGCTTAACATTCGATGACGATTTGTATTATGAGTTCCTTCTGGCCCATAAAAAATCATGGTGGAGTTTCGTGGCATTTGGACTCCATCTGGTATTGATTTTCTGCGATGTAAAAAACATGGAAAAAACAGTAACTGGCACTTGGCACTATGTCAATAGGTTAGTACCAAAAAATGATATAAAATGACTATAAAATGATTATAAAACATCCAAGATTGATAATATAACAACATGGAACAATAAAAAATTATAGATACGTTGGAGACGTATCAGCATCCCCAAGCTTAACTCCTACTCGTCCTCGAGTAGGTAAGTGATAAAAACAGAATTTTTTTGATGTGGAATGCTGCCTATCATGTCATGTCATATCATATTCTTTTCTTTATAGCATGGACAATTGGAATTTTATGTGATTCAAAGCAATAGTCTAGTTTTGACATAATAAATTAGGTACTCAAGCATATCGACAAGCAACCATGTCTTCCAAAATATCAATGCTAAAATAAGTTCTCCCTAGCCCATCATGCTCAAACATTGATCCATTCATGAAACACACTCGAATATTAGCTACACCTAATACTTAAGTACGATCATATTGCCTCCTAGTTGGTGTTTTTTATGAGAGAAGATGGAGACTCAAGTTCAAATAAAAATTGCATAAAGTAAAAGAAAGGCCCCTCGCAAAGGGAAGTAGGGATTTGTAGAGGTGCCAGAGCTCAAAGCAAAAAACTTATAGATAAAAACCTTTTGTGAGGTGTATCCATCCCACCAACGAAAACTACTTCGAGTTCCCAACACTTTCCAGGCTAGATATGCCATAGGCGGTTCCCAAACAGAAAATACAGTTTATTCCTTTTTCCACCATACTTTCACTTTCCATGTTTAACCGTATCCACGAGTGCCCTCCATACCAACACTTTGCAAGGAATTTATTATTTGACAACATAAAGTAAATTCATTTTTGCATTTCGGGACTAGGCATCCCTAAGACCTTTGCCTTACTCTCGTGCAATGACAAGTGAATAAACACTCATCTTGAGAATAACACATCCAGCATAGAAAATATTAGCCACCCGTTACTGTTTCGCGAGCGAAACAAACACACAAAAGAGAAGTTTATTTTGAAAATTAGAGATGGCACATGCAAATTTGCTTAGAAGGGCAAAAGAATACCGCATATAGGTAGATATAGTGGACTCATGTGGCAAAACTTGTTTAAAGGATTTTGGATGCACAAGTAGAGATCATACTCGGTGCAAAGTGAAGGCTAGCAAAAGATTGGGAAGCGACCAACCAAGAAACTGATAATCTCATAAGCAAGCATTAAGCATAAATAACACCGAATAATGCACCACAAGTAGGATATAATTTTCATAGCATGACTATTGACTTTTGTACTTGCATAGGGAATCACAAACCTTAACACCAATATTCTTACTAAAGCATAATTACTCATGAACGTAACTCACATATCACATCATCATATCTCAAAACTATTACTAAGAATAAGTTTATTTTGTCCAATGATCTTCATGAAAGTTTTTATTATATCCTTCTTGGATATCTATCACTATGATACTAATTTTCATGTGTTGCTTTTCATAAGATCAAACAAATATAAGTGAAGATCATGAGCATAATTCTTTTTCTTTCTCTCAAAATAATTTAAGTGAAACAAGAGAGAATTTCTTGAAAAGTTTACTAACTCTCAAATAAATCTAAGTGAAGAAAGAGAGCATTTATTCAAAAATACTAAGCACACCATGCTCAAACAGATATAAGTGAAGCACTAGAGCAAGTCCATTGCTCATAAAAATTTAAGTGAAGCATAGAGAGCAATTCTAACAAGTCATGGCATAATTTTGGCTCTCTCAAATAGGTGTGTCCATCAAGGATTGAAGACTTAAAACACACAAAAAACAAGCAAAGACTCATATCATACAAGACGCTCCAAGCAAAACACATATCATGTGACGAATAAAAATATAGTTTCAAGTAAAATACCGATAGTTGTTGGAAGAAAGCAGGGATGCCACTCGGGGGCATCCCCAAGCTTAGTTGGTTTCTCATTTTTGGATAATAGCTTGGGATGCCGGGGCATCCCCAAGCTTAGGCTCTTCTATCCTTCCTTCATCCATCGTAAGATAACCCAAAACTTGAAAACTTCAATCACACAAAACTCAACAAAACCTTCGTGAGATCCGTAAGTGTAAGAAAAATAAACCCCTACTATAAGTGTTGTATCAACCAATTCTTATTTTGTTGTTGTATTATATCTACTGTATTCCAACTTTTCTATGGCAAAAACTCATCAAAGAAAACCATAGAGCCATCAAAATAAGCACACAACACAAAGAAAACAGAATCTGTCAAAACAGAACAGTTTGTAGCAATCTGATATGTTCGGATACTTCTGGAACTCCAAAAATTCTGAAAAATTAGGACAACCTGGGTAATTTGTATATTAATCTTCTCCAAAAAGAATTGACATTTTATCACGTTCTGGTGAATTGTAACAATTATTTTCGTGAGAACAAAGTTTCTGTCTTTTTCAGCAAGATCAAACAACTATCACCCAAGAAGATCTTATTGGTTCTACTTGGCACAAACACTAATTAAAACACAAAAACACAATCATAACAGTAGCATAATTGCACTAACACTCAAGAACAGAAATAAAAAAGCAAAAATAAAATTTATTCATTGGGTTGCCTCCAAACAAGCGTTATCGTTTTACGCCCCTAGCTAGGCATAATATTTCAACGATGCTCACACAACAGATAATAATCGAAACACAAAGAGAGCATCATGAAACATGTGACAAACACATTTAAGTCTAACATACTTCCTATGCATAGGAATTTTATAGGAAAACAAATTATCAAAACAAGAAATATCTAGCATATGAAAAGGAGAGGAATAAAACATTGACAATCTCAACACAAGGAGAGGAAATTTAATAACATGAAAATTTCTACAACCATATTTTCCTCTGTCATAATAATTGTAGTAGGATCATAAATAAATTCAATAATATAATTATCATATAAAAATTTCTTTTTATGATCCACATGCATGCAAAGTGGACACTCTTCCAAAATAGTGGGATTATCATCAAATGAAGTCATGACCTTTCCAAACCCACTTTCATCAAAAAATTCATAAGATTGAACACTGTCCAAATATGTGGGATTATTTTGAACTAAAGTTGACACTCTTCCAAACCCACTTTCAATATTATCGCAAACATATTCATCATGAGGCTTAAATAACTTTTCAAGATGATAAGAAACATTATCACCCCAATCATGATCATTGCAATAAGTAGCAGACATGAAAAACAAGCATCCCCAAGCTTGGGGTTTTGCATATTATTAGCACAATTGACATTAATATAATTTATAGTAAAATTATTGCAATCATGCTTTTCATTCAAGGAGCTATCATGAATCACATCATAAATTTCTTCATCACAATTTTTAGATTCACGATTCTCAAGCAAAACATCATAAAGATAATCTAGTGCACTCAACTCACCAGCAATTGGTTCATCATGATTGGATCTTTTAAAAAGATTAGCAAGTGGATGGGGATCCCTATCAATAGATTTTTATCAAGCGAAGATGCAAGCATATAGAAGGTACATGGCAACACAAGCAGACAAAAGATCTCACGAGAGAAAGGCGAACGAAAAAGTGGGTGAATAAAACGACAAATTTTTGTGAAGTGGGGGGAGAGGAGAAAGAGGGGAAAATGGAAAATAATGTAAATTGCAAGGAGATGATATTTGTGGTTAGGAACCTAGTATATGTTGAAGATCCTCCCCGGCAACGGCGCCAGAAATTCCTTTTGATGTCGCTTGAAGATACGTCGGTATTTCCCGAAAGAGGAAGGGATGATGCATCACAGCGGCGGTAGGTATTTTCCTCAGAAATGAAACCAAGGTTATCGAACCAGTAGGAGAACCAAGCAAGACAACGTAAACAGCCCCTGCACAAAAGTAACAACACCTCGCAACCCGACGTGTTAAAGGGGTTGTCAATCCCTTTCGGGGTACGGCGCCAGAAATTGCGTGTTGATGGGAGAAAGTTGTAATAGATTGAATAAATAGATCGCAAATAAAATAAAGTGCAGCAAAGTATTTTTGTATTTTTGGTTTAATAGATCTGAATAAAAAGTGCAAATAAAATAGATCGCAAAGCAAATATATGAGAAATAAGACCCAGGGCCCGTAGGTTTCACTAGTGGCTTCTCTTGAGAAAAACAGCAAACGGTGGGTAAACATATTACTGTTGGGCAATTGATAGAACTTCAAATAATTATGACGATATCCAGGCAATGATCATTATATAGGCATCACGTCCAAGATTAGTAGACTGACTCCTGCCTGCATCTACTACTATTACTCCGCACATCGACCTCTATCTAGCATGCATCTAGTGTATTAAGTTCATGGAAAAACGGAGTAATCCAATAAGAACGATGACATGATGTAGACAAGATCTATCTATGTAGAGATAGACCCCATCGTTTTATCCTTAGTAGCAACGATACATACGTGTCAGTTACTGTCACGACCGGTTTTTCAATAAAATAATTATTGAGAGACCAATCCCTTTTACAGACCAGTAAGGAAGAATTCCTTCTCACTGGTAGACAATATCTTGGTCACAGAAGAAAAATACCAGGAGTACTAAATATAATACAAGGTTGAGCGGAGACTGCCCAACAATTTATTACATGCACGCCGATAAAACAAGACGGCGGATAGGGTGGCATACTACTAACTCACGATAATAACGGTGGTGGAAATATCACCGCGAAGCGAGTGATATGACTCCTGAAGACTACAGCTCTTCGAGCGTCGGAGTGAGGCTCGAGGGGACTTATTGCAGGTGGCGGAAGCGTATATAATACAAGTGACCAATATCCGGGATCGCGCAGGACTGACTGGGACTCCTCTAGGCGTCGGACGCTCTATCAAACTCTTCATCCAAGAGATCGCCTTCGTCAATATCTGGCCAAATCACAAGCCAGGTGAGTACTATGAAAGTACTCGCAAGACAGTTCGGACATAAGATATAACAAATGTAAACATGAAGCATATGAACAATTTATCCAGTGCGTTCAGACATAGAGATAATAAATACTGGGTGCCAAGCAAGGGTCTGAATGACGCCTCGAGCGGAAACTGCAGAATAGTAATACAGGTGCCAAACGAGGGTCTGAATGACTCCTCGAGAGGAAACTGCGAGAATAATAATGGTGGTGCCAAACGAGGGTCTGAATGACTCCTCGAGAGGAAACTGCGAGAATAATAATGCTGGTGCCAAACGAGGGTCTAAATGACTCCTCGAGAGGAAACTGCGAGAATAATAATGCTGGTGCCAAACGAGGGTCTGAATGACTCCTCGAGAGGAAACTGCGAGAATAATAATGCTGGTGCCAAACGAGGGTCTGAATGACTCCTCGAGAGGAAACTGCAAGAATAATAATGCCACAGTCGGGCGTCAGGGCGACACCACATAAAGGGCTTATAACAAAAAATAAAGGCAGTGCGTGCCACAGTCGGACGTCTAAGCGACATCACATAAAGGGCTTATATTTAAAGTAAGAAACAAAAGACACGCCGCAGTCGGACGTCTGAGCGACGTCACAGAAAGGGCTTATATTGCAGTTCAATAATTTAATAGTTCGGGAACATAAATTATCACAAGTACGAGACGAATAAAAAATTTAGTCCATCCACAGGAATAATAATTAAACTGGATTTACCACTTGAGCTTGTTCACCGGGGACAAGTTTTCCACGCGGATAGATATGGATATACTGATTACACTACTTGATCATGGATACGATGACTTGGAAGGAATTGACTCTGCAGAGTTTTTACTTAACCACAGCCAACGGATTTCAGTAGTCACGGGGACTAGTTCCGTCTACGGTGTTTTAGAAGAAACACGTCTAACCAGTACACACCCAATTCAACCTTCCGAAGCCAGGGATCACCCTCGGCAACGTTCAAGAAAAACCTTGAGACGGGGAGGCTACAACCTCGCGTAGCATGGGATCAAATTTCTATACGCGCGCTCTAAGGGGGTGCCCCCCCTCTCGGTCCCAACCGGAAACACCCATGCCCCCTAACCGGATGACTGACTTTAATCCTGGGCCAAGGTACCATCATCCCGGCCTCTCTGTTTGGTGTGTACACGGAAAGAGGTTACCAACTTACTAAACCGCATCCTGGCAAATGAAACATGTGGTAGCAGGGAAGGTGGAAAGAACGATAACGTGACTCCGTCCACGTTAACGTCGGAGAAAGTCGGATGACGCAAGGCTGGTATGCTACAACAGTACCACCTTGCTGCCCTTCATGTCACCACATGATTAGGCCATCTCTCATCAGAGATCATCGCAACTTTGGAACATGCGGGGAAAAGAACTATAACGTGACTCCGTCCACGTTAACGTCGGAGAAAGTCGGATGACGCAGGCTGGTATGCTACAACAGTACCACCTTGCTGCCCTTCATGTCACCACATGATTAGGCCATCTCTCATCAGAGATCATCGCAACTTTGGGACACGCGGGTAGTTACCTTACAAGCAACGAGGTATTTACCGACACTCATATGCCACGCACAAACTTTCAAGCAAACATGCAAAACACTTATCATATCAAATGTTCAAACATGCTTGCCTGGTTCGGAGAAGTCGGAGTCTAGCCCAGCGAAGTTCGCGGCTCCGTCACCTCTTCCAGAACCTACGGCAATCACGAAAAACGGGTACTAACGTGAAAACCAATGGGTGCACAGAAACTTCTCCAAACATTTTTCAAATAAATCCCATAAAAAACTAGACGAAATTTGAAGATTGTCAGAAAAAGAATCACTCAAAAATCCCTTTTTATTAAAAAGTTATAAAGGTTTCTGTCCAGGGACTTATCTGTAATGAAACAGAAAAGTTCCAGGGTTTTAACTAAGAAAACAGAAAACGGTTCGATTGGAAATGCGCAAGCTCAAGAGGGAAAGCGTATTTGCCCGAAGGCGCCAACAGAAAACGGTTCAAGGGAGAATATAACAGAGGCTGACATGCGGGGTCCACATGTCAGGTTTGAAAAGCTCGCCGGCGCCCGAAGACTGCGGTGGACGCCGGCGTCGAACCACGGCGAGTTAGGAGGATCGGAGGGTACCAAGAGCTTCAGCGTGTTCTTCCGCGTCGGTGGGTGGTGGACTCGACCAACGGGGAGCACCACGTCGACGGTGACACTATCTCCGGCGGACGGCGGCTCGGGTGATGGTGGGGAACTCCGGTGGAGGGCTGCAAACTTCGAATTGAAGTGCGGGTCAGAGGGAGGGATGCATAGTGAAGCTACTGGCAAGAGAAGGGAGGCGGAGGTGCACACACGGGGGCGAATCGAGCTGGATCCCGTGGCGGGTCGCGGCGGCCGGAGTCGAGGAAGGAGACCTCCTCGGGGCTCTTCCAGTGGCTAGGCGTGCTCTATGTGGAGTGCAGGGATGGTGGGTGCTCGAGTTGAAGCTCGGGGCCTCTATTTATATGCGGATCGACGGGGTGGCCGTGAACGGAGAATCTCCGGCGAGCGATTACGGCGATGCAGTGGATTGGCAGGAGGTTTGAGTGGCCAGGCAGCATCAGTGGAGGTTACTGTTGTCATTCCACAGCTAAACGGAGTTGGTCTTGGCGTAATGGTGTCGGTCCACGGTGAGATGGCCGCACGGGCTCGACGGCGGCAGAGAGCGCGCTCCGCGCCCTGCGGTTCACGACGAGAGCGGCAGCGCGTTCGGGGGAGTGGAAGGCCACGCGGCGAGCTCCGGTGGTTTGGGCGGCGCTGGGTGGCGCCGTCAGCGCCGTGCCTCCCGCTGGCGGCCGCAAAGCCGCCGCTGGCGTCGGTCATGGGGCGGCGCACCTTCTGCTGCTCGTCACCGACGTCCGCAAGGTGCCAGCCGTTCGTGCGGTGCAGGAACAAGGGGGAGGGGACGAGGAGCAAGGCGACACAGTGGCACTGGTGAGATCGACGTCGGGTTCTGAAGAAAACGACAGTGCACTGCAATGTTCTCTGAACTTAACTGAAACTTGACATTGACAATGCACTGCAGGTGTTTGACAGAAAGATTTGGCTATGAGATAAATTTTTCTAGGGCTGTAACTTGGTGAGGTGACCACTCAATGCACCCAGAGGCTGCCTAATTTTACTTGGAATTTTTGGAGAAGGATTTGAATGAGTTTCACCAAATTTGACAAATCTAGTCCAAACTTGCAGCAAGTGTAGTTTGAAAAATTTGAACTGAAGACCAGTGGATCTTCATGGATCTTGGTTGAGGGTTCAAAGGACTAGGGAGGAGAGTTGGTTTGGGGGCAAATCAAAACAGAAAGTAGAGTTCCTTTGTAAATCACAAATGGATAGAATAGAAGACATAAATTTATTTGAATAAGATTTAAATGGAAAATAAACATAGGGGAGGTTCAACTTGCTGGATTAGATGCCAAACATGATCCAAAGCTGAGGGGAGGGTTAGGAGAGAGTATTTGCACTAAGGCCATGGCAAGAGGGAAATGTTGAAAGTGGTAAAGGATTATTCCAAAAGCCATAGTGCAAATTTCAAAGAGATTTTCAAAAGGCATTTTCCCAAGTGAAAAGTATTTTGTCTTGAGTCCAAATGAAAAGCAAGAACCTCCAAGACCAAAGACAGATCTTGGGTGAATCCAAATAAAACTTTTGCCATAAAAAAAATATTTGAAAGGGAGAGTTCTTTTGAAAAAAAAAATTAAATCACCTCCCTCAAGTCAAATAAAAATCTCTTGAAAAATCCAAATAAAAACTTGGGTGTCAGAGTTACCTTTCTGTCACTGGGATCAAGAACCGTAAGATCGAACCCACTATGGGGCACCTATTCCCATTGCAAGATAAATAGATCAAGTTGGCCAAACAAAACCCAAATATCGGAGAAAAAATATTTGAAAGGGAGAGTTCTTTTGAAAAAAAATTAAATCACCTCCCTCAAGTCAAATAAAAATCTTTTGAAAAATCCAAATAAAAACTTGGGTGTCACAACACCTACCCCCTTAGGAAAAATCTTGTCCTCGAGATTTCTGCTGATCCTCAAATAGATATGGATACTCTGCCCGGAGGAAATCTTCCCTTTCCCATGTAGCTTCATCCTCAGTGTGGTTGCTCCACTGAACCCTGAAAAATCTTGTCGTTTTCTGACGGGTCCTTCTTTCAGATTCCTCCAATATCTTTACCGGCCTTTCTCTGTAGGTGAGATCTGGCTGCATATCAATGTTCTCATGAGGTACATGCTTCTCCGGGTTACTCACACATTTCCTCAACTGTGAGACGTGGAATACGTCATGGACGTCTGACAGCTCCTTGGGTAGGTCTAGTTGGTAGGCTACCGTGCCTCTTCGTGCCTTTACACAAAATGGTCCAATAAATCTTGGGGCTAGCTTCCCCTTAATTTTGAACCGTTGCAGACCCCTCATAGGAGATACTCGGAGGTATACGGAATCACCGGGTTCAAAGCTGACCTCACGATGCTTCTGATCATAGTAGCTCTTTTGTCGGCTCTGTGCTGTCTTGAGTCTGTCCCTGATTTGTTTAACTTTCTCCTCGGCCTCTTTAAGCATGTTCGGGCCGAAGATACGGCTGTCACCTGTTTCTGACCAATTCAGTGGGGTACAACACCTTGGTCCGTACAATGATTCAAAGGGTGCCATTTGTAAGCTGGCTTGGTAACTGTTGTTGTAAGCAAATTCGGCATACGGCAAACTCTCTTCCCAACTGGATCCATAGGTGAGCACACAGGCTCTTAGCATATCCTCTAGGATTTGGTTTACACGTTCCGTTTGTCCATCAGTCTGAGGGTGGTATGCTGTACTGAAAGCTAGTTGCGTGCCCAGGGCTTGTTGTAGGTGATCCCAAAATTTGGAGACGAATTGGGTGCCTCGGTCTGATATTATAGTCTTTGGGACTCCGTGCAAGCAAACTATATGGGAGAGATAAAGTTTGGCCAGTCTTTGTGTGGAGTAGGTAGTCTTCACGGGAATGAAATGAGCACTTGGTTAGTCGGTCTGTGATGACCCATATGGCGTCATTCCCACATTGTGATCGGGGTAGTCCGACGATGAAATCCATTCCTATTTCATCCCATTTCCACTCCGGTATCCTGTTTGGCTGGAGTAGCCCTGCTGGCTTTTGATGCTCGGCCTTGATGCGCTGACATGAATCGCAACAAGCAATAAATGTGGCTATATCTCTTTTCATACCGTGCCACCAAAATCTTTCCTGAATGTCCTTGTACATTTTGGTTCCTCCAGGATGGATCGAGTATGGAGCGGTGTGGCTTTCGGTTAAGATTTGTTGCTTGAGTTCCTCAATGTTTGGTACGCAAAGTCTGTCTCCGTACCATAGTGTCCCTTCACTGTCGGTGACGAACTCTGAAGCCTTACCAAGGTTCATTTTGTTCTTTATGCCTTCGATGTTGGGATGTCCCTGTTGAGCCTTCTTAATTTGTTCCACCAGGGTGGGTTGTATCTCTAGATTTGACACGGTGCCCTCAGAAACTAACATCATGTTGAGCCTAGTGAACTCTTGCTGAAACTCAGGCCTCAAGTTCTGCGAACCGTCATTGTCCGGGCTGGTGTTTCGACTAAGGGCATCTGCCACTACATTTGCTTTCCCTGGGTGGTAGTGAATGCCGACATCATAGTCCTTGACCAATTCCAACCAGCGTCGTTGGCGTAAATTTAGCTCTGGCTGTGTGAAGATATATTTGAGGCTCTTATGGTCCGTGTATATTTCACAGCGATTCCCCAACAGAAAGTGCCTCCACTCCTTGAGTGCATGAATAATTGCTGCTAGCTCCAAGTCATGTGTTGGGTAATTTTCCTCATGTTTTCGCAGCTGCCATGAGGCATATGCGACTACTTTGCCATCCTGCATTAGTACACATCCGAGACCTTTTCGGTACGCGTCACAATACACTTCAAAGCTCTTGTGTATGTCTGGCACAGTTAAGACCGGTGCGGTTGTCAGCTTCTTCTGGAGTTCTTGGAAGCTTTTCTCGCATGCTTCCGTCCATACAAATTTCTTGTCCTTCTTGAGCAACTGTGTTATAGGTTTTGCCACAGTGGAGAATCCTTCAATAAATCTTCTGTAATATCCGGCCATTCCTAGGAAACTCCGCACATCAGTAACGTTGGCGGGTGGCTTCCAGTCCAGTATGGCCTTGACTTTTTCTGGGTCTACAGCCATGCCTTCTTGGTTCAGTATATGGCCTAAGAAACCAACTTGTCTTAGCCAAAATTCGCACTTGCTAAATTTGGCGTACAACTGATGTTTTCCTCAATTCTCCCAAAACAATTCTGAGGTGCTCAGCATGCTCTTCTGGTGTCCTGGAGTAAACCAGAATATCGTCAATGAATACCACCACAAATTTGTCCATGAATTTCATGAACACTTTGTTCATGAGGTGGACGAAATATGCGGGGGCGTTCGTTAGTCCAAAAGGCATCACTGTAAACTCGTATAACCCATATCTGGAAGTGAATGCTGTCTTGGGGATATCTTCTGTCCGTACTTTCAATTGGTGATATCCCGATCTCAAATCAATCTTTGAGAATACCTTGGCTTGTGCGAGCTGGTCAAACAAATCATTTATCCGTGGCATCAGATATTTGTTTTTGATGGTGACCATATTGAGGGCTCGATAGTCTATACACAGTCTCAGTGTCCCATCCTTTTTCTTTGCGAACAACACAGGCGGACCCCAAGGTGAGGAGCTGGCTCGAATAAATCCTTTGTCCAATAATTCTTTTATCTGCTTCTTCAACTCCACCAATTCTGAGGGTGCCATTCTATATGGCTTCTTATAGATGGGAGCGGTGCCAGGTGCTAGTTCGATGCTAAATTCTATCTCTCGGTCTGGTGGCATGCCTGGTAGTTCTTCAGGGAACACATCAGGAAATTCGCATACCACTGGAACTTTTCTCAGTTCTGCAATGTCCATTTTGTTCAGTTTTGGTTGCTGTGATCGTGGCCTTTCTTGAGCGGAAACTCTTATTGTCTTGCCGTGATGGTGAGTGAGAATCACTGTCCGATTGAAACAGTCGATGAATCCTTTGTTGGTGGTCAACCAGTCCATCCCTAAAATGACATCCAGTCCTTTACTCTCCAACATGATGAGATTTGCTTGGAATTGTAGTCCGTTGAACTCAATGACCACTCCTCGGCAGTAACCCTGAGCGATTTGCTTATTTCCGGGGGACATGATGATCATAGATTTTTCCAAGGGAAGTATCGGAAAACCATGTTGCAAAACAAAACTCTTCGAAACGAACGAATGGGAAGCTCCAGAATCAAACAAAACCGTGGCAGGTACTGTGTTGACAGGGAACGTACCGAGCACGATGTCTGGGGCATTCTGCACCTCTTCCCTGGTCACATGGTTCAGGTGACCCTTCCTGTGGTTGTTGTTGGGGTTGAAATTGTTGAGCTTCGGGGCTGGATTGTTCCCACCATTGTTTGGCTTGGGTGCCGGGTTCTTTGGCTTTGGGCACTGTTTAGCATAATGCCCTTCTTGACCACAAGCATAGCAGGTGACCCCTGGACGGTACGTGTACTCCTTGTCCCTGGCATGAAACTGTCCGACGGGCCTTGGTTCAGTAGTCGTGGGTCTCCTTGTGTCTGTCCGTGGAACCTCAGTCCTGCTTTGGTTGTTGGGAGCAAGAGTCGTCTTGTCCCTCTTTCCCTTACGGATATCTTCCAAACTACGGCGCTCATTCTCCAAGGTAATGGCCTTGTCCACCAGAGTCTTAAAATCTGGAAAGGTGTGTACAATCAGTTGGCATCTTAGTGCTGGTGCCAGGCCGTCCAGGAATTTTTCCATCTTCTTATTTTCTGTCATGTGCTCGTCGTAGGCATAACGAGACAGCTGGGTAAACTGACCATTGTATTCTGTTACTGACATGCCTCTCTGATTCAGGTCATCAAACTCCCTCTTCTTGATCTTTAGGATGCTCCTGGGGATGTGTGCCCCACAGAAGCCTTCCTTGAACTCTTCCCAGGTGATGTTGTGTTCACTGGGATGCATGTGTAGGAAATTTTCCCACCATGCTGCAGCTGCTCTAGTAAGGTAGTGTGGTGCATAAAGCACCTTCTCATGATCTGAACACTAAGCAATGATCAGCTTCCTTTCAATGTCACGAAGCCAATCATTGGCTTCCAGAGGCCTATCGGTGTGAGCAAAAGTTGAGGGGCGAGTCTTCTGTAACTCAGATAACTTGGAATGCTGTTGATAGGGCTCATGGTGGTTTCCCATATTGATGACATGCTTCATCATCTCTTGGTGCTGTTGCTGGCTTTGCTCGAAGAGACGGCATACTTGAGACAGGGCTGCTTCGCTGTCGTGTTGACTGGACTGACCCTGAGTGAAATTGTTGCTAGTCTGTGTCCCGTAAACCTGTTCTGGCTGATTGGGCATGGAGCGAGTCCACGGGCGAGACATTTTTCCAGTCTGGGGTATTATTGTGCAAAACCCATGAGAAAAACTGTGCAGCACAAGGAAAATCTTGCAAAGGCAACAAATTTAAAAGATCTCAAGGTTTTCAAGAAAACATAAGCGATTTTGCATGGAGAAGAACTACTTAGCAACTATCTTACATGCGAAAAGCAAACACACGATACAGCACTCAGGATGTGCGTACCCATCCTGACATGTTATTTAGACTAGCGTACTACTCCGGAAGGTAGCAAACACACCAATACAAACTAGCGTACAGATAAAACAGCACATCATACAAGCAGACATAACACGCGGCTACTCGGCGCTCTCAGTCAGAGATGGTGAAGATTTCCTTTCCCTTGCCGATGGCAAGACTCAGCGGTCCAGGAGAATCAACCTCCACCTCCTCTCTAGCTGGATCCTGGCGCGCAACGCTGCGCTGCGGTGATGGTGCGGGGGCGACTGGTGGTAGAGCGGGTGCGGCAGGCGGTGCGGCTCTGACTGGAGTAGGAGCGATGACTCGGTCGAACTCCTCAGTGGTAGGCAGACGGCGAGCAGTGGCCAAAACGGCCGGTGCATACGAGGCTGAAGACGAGACGAATGTCAGAGGCGGCGCCGTGTTGAGAAGCTCCTTCCTGCTGGCAGCCACAAGATCGTCCACGAGGTTGTCGAAAGACTCCTCCAGAGCCTTGAGATACTCCACAACCATCTCGATGGCTTCATCTCGCTCACCCCGATGGCAGGCGAACGCATAGTGGCTGGTGTATGGCACATGGCATGGGAGGTAGCGGTAGCGACGAGTCTTCATCGTAGGAAGGATGACCCGAAGGCGAGCTATCGCCTCCCGGGCAGCCATCTGCATGGCATGCCTCTCCGTAGGCATGGCCCTTCCCACAAAACGGAAGTGGCGAGCTGCAGAACGTCCTCCCTTGAATTGCACCACAGCTTGGTGCATAGACACGTTGTCACTGAGCTTGTGCTGGTAGAGCGTGAACTCCGGGCGAGCTCCTGGCCCGATCGCGAGCTTGGTGATGGAGACGAGGAGCCTGACAAACCCCTCGGGCACGTTCATGAACACTCGATTCTCACAGCTGCTGCCAGCCATCTACAAAAGTAGGCAAAAATTCTGAGTAGTCATGTCATAAATTTATGATGACCAACAGAAAATAGCTACAATCGCAAAAAGCTGAAAAAGCACAAAAAACGCTAATAACCGATAGGCGATCGCACCTAGTGGCTTCCTACAGTCAGCCTGGCTCTGATACCAAGCTTGTCACGACCGGTTTTTCAATAAAATAATTATTGAGAGACCAATCCCTTTTACGGACCAGTAAGGAAGAATTCCTTCTCACTGGTAGACAATATCTTGGTCACAGAAGAAAAATACCAGGAGTACTAAATATAATACAAGGTTGAGCGGAGACTGCCCAACAATTTATTACATGCACGCCGATAAAACAAGACGGCGGATAGGGTGGCATACTACTAACTCACGATAATAACGGTGGTGGAAATATCACCGCGAAGCGAGTGATATGACTCCTGAAGACTACAGCTCTTCGAGCGTCGGAGTGAGGCTCGAGGGGACTTATTGCAGGTGGCGGAAGCGTATATAATACAAGTGACCAATATCCGGGATCGCGCAGGACTGACTGGGACTCCTCTAGGCGTCGGACGCTCTATCAAACTCTTCATCCAAGAGATCGCCTTCGTCAATATCTGGCCAAATCACAAGCCAGGTGAGTACTATGAAAGTACTCGCAAGACAGTTCGGACATAAGATATAACAAATGTAAACATGAAGCATATGAACAATTTATCCAGTGCGTTCAGACATAGAGATAATAAATACTGGGTGCCAAGCAAGGGTCTGAATGACGCCTCGAGCGGAAACTGCAGAATAGTAATACAGGTGCCAAACGAGGGTCTGAATGACTCCTCGAGAGGAAACTGCGAGAATAATAATGGTGGTGCCAAACGAGGGTCTGAATGACTCCTCGAGAGGAAACTGCGAGAATAATAATGCTGGTGCCAAACGAGGGTCTAAATGACTCCTCGAGAGGAAACTGCGAGAATAATAATGCTGGTGCCAAACGAGGGTCTGAATGACTCCTCGAGAGGAAACTGCGAGAATAATAATGCTGGTGCCAAACGAGGGTCTGAATGACTCCTCGAGAGGAAACTGCAAGAATAATAATGCCACAGTCGGGCGTCAGGGCGACACCACATAAAGGGCTTATAACAAAAAATAAAGGCAGTGCGTGCCACAGTCGGACGTCTAAGCGACATCACATAAAGGGCTTATATTTAAAGTAAGAAACAAAAGACACGCCGCAGTCGGACGTCTGAGCGACGTCACAGAAAGGGCTTATATTGCAGTTCAATAATTTAATAGTTCGGGAACATAAATTATCACAAGTACGAGACGAATAAAAAATTTAGTCCATCCACAGGAATAATAATTAAACTGGATTTACCACTTGAGCTTGTTCACCGGGGACAAGTTTTCCACGCGGATAGATATGGATATACTGATTACACTACTTGATCATGGATACGATGACTTGGAAGGAATTGACTCTGCAGAGTTTTTACTTAACCACAGCCAACGGATTTCAGTAGTCACGGGGACTAGTTCCGTCTACGGTGTTTTAGAAGAAACACGTCTAACCAGTACACACCCAATTCAACCTTCCGAAGCCAGGGATCACCCTCGGCAACGTTCAAGAAAAACCTTGAGACGGGGAGGCTACAACCTCGCGTAGCATGGGATCAAATTTCTATACGCGCGCTCTAAGGGGGTGCCCCCCCTCTCGGTCCCAACCGGAAACACCCATGCCCCCTAACCGGATGACTGACTTTAATCCTGGGCCAAGGTACCATCATCCCGGCCTCTCTGTTTGGTGTGTACACGGAAAGAGGTTACCAACTTACTAAACCGCATCCTGGCAAATGAAACATGTGGTAGCAGGGAAGGTGGAAAGAACGATAACGTGACTCCGTCCACGTTAACGTCGGAGAAAGTCGGATGACGCAAGGCTGGTATGCTACAACAGTACCACCTTGCTGCCCTTCATGTCACCACATGATTAGGCCATCTCTCATCAGAGATCATCGCAACTTTGGAACATGCGGGGAAAAGAACTATAACGTGACTCCGTCCACGTTAACGTCGGAGAAAGTCGGATGACGCAGGCTGGTATGCTACAACAGTACCACCTTGCTGCCCTTCATGTCACCACATGATTAGGCCATCTCTCATCAGAGATCATCGCAACTTTGGGACACGCGGGTAGTTACCTTACAAGCAACGAGGTATTTACCGACACTCATATGCCACGCACAAACTTTCAAGCAAACATGCAAAACACTTATCATATCAAATGTTCAAACATGCTTGCCTGGTTCGGAGAAGTCGGAGTCTAGCCCAGCGAAGTTCGCGGCTCCGTCACCTCTTCCAGAACCTACGGCAATCACGAAAAACGGGTACTAACGTGAAAACCAATGGGTGCACCCATGCCCCCTGACTAGACAAAATTCCATAAAAAACTAGACAAAATTTGAAGATTGTCAGAAAAAGAATCACTCAAAAATCCCTTTTTATTAAAAAGTTATAAAGGTTTCTGTCCAGGGACTTATCTGTAATGAAACAGAAAAGTTCCAGGGTTTTAACTGAGAAAACAGAAAACGGTTCGATTGGAAATGCGCAAGCTCAAGAGGGAAAGCGTATTTTCCTGAAGGCGCCAACAGAAAACGGTTCGAGGGAGAATATAACAGAGGCTGACATGCGGGGTCCACATGTCAGGTTTGAAAAGCTCGCCGGCGCCCGAAGACTGCGGTGGACGCCGGCGTCGAACCACGGCGAGTTAGGAGGATCGGAGGGTACCAAGAGCTTCAGCGTGTTCTTCCGTGTCTTTGGGTGGTGGACTCGACCAACGGGGAGCACCACGTCGACGGCGACACTATCTCCGGCGGACGGCGGCTCGGGTGATGGTGGGGAACTCCGGTGGAGGGCTGCAAACTTCGAATTGAAGCGCGGGTCAGAGGGAGGGATGCATAGTGAAGCTACTGGCAAGAGAAGGGAGGCGGAGGTGCACACACGGTGGCGAATCGAGCTGGATCCCGTGGCGGGTCGCGGCGGCCGGAGTCGAGGAAGGAGACCTCCTCGGGGCTCTTCCAGTGGCTAGGCGTGCTCTATGTGGAGTGCAGGGATGGTGGGTGCTCGAGTTGAAGCTCGGGGCCTCTATTTATAGGCGGATCGACGGGGTGGCCGTGAACGGAGAATCTCCGGCGAGCGATTACGGCGATGCAGTGGATTGGCAGGAGGTTTGAGCGGCCAGGCAGCATCAGTGGAGGTTACTGGTGTCATTCCACAGCTAAACGGAGTTGGTCTTGGCGTAATGGTGTCGGTCCACGGTGAGATGGCCGCACGGGCTCGACGGCGGCAGAGAGCGCGCTCCGCGCCCTGCGGTTCACGACGAGAGTGGCAGCGCGTTCGGGGGAGTGGAAGGCCACGCGGCGAGCTCCGGTGGTTTGGGCGACGCTGGGTGGCGCCGTCAGCGTCGTGCCTCCCGCTGGCGGCCGCAAAGCCGCCGCTGTCGTCGGTCACAGGGCGGCGCACCTTCTGCTGCTCGTCGCCGACGTCCGCAAGGTGCCAGGCGTTCGTGCGGTGCAAGAACAAGGGGGAGGGGACGAGGAGCAAGGCGACACAGTGGCACTGGTGAGATCGACGTCGGGTTCTGAAGAAAACGACAGTGCACTGCAATGTTCTCTAAACTTAACTGAAACTTGACATTGACAATGCACTACAGGTGTTCAACAGAAAGATTTGGCTATGAGATAAATTTTTCCTGGGGCTGTAACTTGGTGAGGTGACCACTCAATGCACCCAGAGCCTGCCTGATTTTACTTGGAATTTTTGGAGAAGGATTTGAATGAATTTCACCAAATTTTGACAAATCTGGTCCAAACCTCCAGCAAGTGTAGTTTGAAAAATTTGAACTGAAGACCAGTGGATCTTCATGGATCTTGGTTGAGGGTTCAAAGGACTAGGGAGGAGAGTTGGTTTGGGGGAAAAATCAAAACAGAAAGTAGAGTGCCTTTGTAAATCACCAATGGATAGAATAGAAGACAGAAATTTATTTGAATAAGATTTAAATGGAAAATAAACATAGGGGAGGTTCAACTTGCTGGATTAGATGCCAAACATGATCCAAAGATGAGGGGAGGGTTAGGAGAGAGTATTTGCACTAAGGCCATGGCAAGAGGGAAATGTTGAAAGTGGTAAAGGATTATTCCAAAAGCCATAGTGCAAATTTCAAAGAGATTTTCAAAAGGCATTTTCCCAAGTGAAAAGTATTTTGTCTTGAGTCCAAATGAAAAGCAAGAACCTCCAAGACCAAAGACAGATCTTGGGTGAATCCAAATAAAACTTTTGCCATAAAAAAAATATTTGAAAGGGAGAGTTCTTTTGAAAAAAAAATTAAATCACCTCCCTCAAGTCAAATAAAAATCTCTTGAAAAATCCAAATAAAAACTTGGGTGTCAGAATTACCTTTCTGTCACTGGGATCAAGAACCGTAAGATCGAACCCACTACGGGGCACCTCTTCCCATTGCAAGATAAATAGATCAAGTTGGCCAAACAAAACCCAAATATCGGAGAAGAAATACGAGGCTACAACTAATCATGCATATAAGAGATCGAAGAAACTCAAATAACTTTCATGGATATAAAAAGATATAACTTGTAACGCCCACGATGCGGCTATATCTCCCACATGTCGAGGCACAACCTAGAGGCATAACCGCATTGTAGGTATTGTCGCAAGAAGGGTCATCTTCACACAATCCCATGTAATGAACAAGAATGGGATAACAAGAGTTGGCTTACAATCGCCACTTCACACAATACATAAATTAATTCATACATTATCCAAAATCCACACATAGACCGACTACGGTCAAATCCAAATGAAAATAAGATAACCCCAAATGCTAGATCCCTGATCGTCCCAATTGGGCTCCACTACTGATCATCATGGAACGAAACATAGTAACGACCAAGTTCCTCGTCGAACTCCCACTTGAGCTCGGTTGCGTCATCTGCACTGGTATCGTCGGCACCTGCAACTGTTTTGGTAGAATCTGTGAGTCACGAGGACTCAGCAATCTCACACCCGCGAGATCAAGACTATTTAAGCTTGTAGGAAGGATGGGGTAATGAGGTAGAGCTGCAGCAAGCACTAAGCATATATGGTGGCTAACATACGCAAATAAGAGTGAGAAGAGGAACAACGCAACGGTCGCGAAGCTAGAAATGATCAAGAAGTGATCCTGAAACTACTTACGTTCATGCATAACTAAAACCGTGTTCACTTCCCGGACTCCGCCGAAAAGAGACCATCACGGCTACACACATAGTTGATGTATTTTAATTAAGTCAAGTGTCAAGTTCTCTACAACCGGACATTAACAAATTCCCATCTGCCTCATAACCGCGGGCATGGCTTTCGAAAGATAATACCCTGCAGGGGTGTCCCAACTTAGCCCATTATAAGCTCTCACGGTCAACGAAGGATAAACCTTCTCCCGAGAAGACCCGATCAGTCTCGGAATCCCGATTTACAAGACATTTCGACAATGGTAAAACAAGACCAGCAAAGCCGCCCGAATGTGCCGACAAATCCCGATAGGAGCTGCACAGATCTCTTTCTCAGGGCACACCGGATGAGCCAGACGTCGGGTTGGCATAGACCCTGGTTGCCCAGGGGGCGCCGGACATCGCTCGGTTTGGGCCAGCCCTCGAAGGAGCACTAGTCCGGGGGTTTAAATAAAGATGACCCTCGGGCTCGCCAAAACCCAAGGGAAAAAGTCTTAGGTAGGCAAATGTAAAACCAAGGTTGGGCCTTGCTGGAGGAGTTTTATTCAAGGTGAACTGTCAAGGGGTCCCATAAATCACCCAACCGCGTAAGGAACGCAAAATCAAGGAACATAACACCGGTATGACGGAAACTAGTGCGGCAAGAGTGGAACAAAACACCAGGCATAAGGCCGAGCCTTCCACCCTTTACCAAATATATAGATGCATTAATTAAATAAGAGATACTATGATATTCCAAAATATCCATGTTCCAACATGGAACCAACTTCAACTTCACCTCCAACTAATAACGCTATAAGAAGGGCTGAGCAAAAGCGGTAACTTAGCCAAACAACGGTTTGCTAGGAAAGGATGGTTAGAGGCTTGACATGGCAATATGGGAGGCATGATATAGCAAGTGGTAGGTAGCGCAGCATAGCAATAGAACGAACAACTAGCAAAGCAAAGAGAGAAGTGATTTCGAGGGTATGGTCATCTTGCCTGCAAGGTTCTCAGAGTTGTCGAAAGCTTGATCCTCGTAAGCGTACTCAACAGGTTCCTCATACATGAACTCGTCTCCCGGCTCTACCCACAGCAAGAACACAAGCAATGGAACCACAATCAATCACGAGAAATGCACAAGCAACATTATGCAATACATGCATGATATGCGAGATGTGATATGCGATGCATATGCGTGCTCCGGAAGAAAAAGAATGAACAGGGCATCAACTTGGCATACCAAGTATGCCATTGGAAAGATGAGATGATTTCGGTCGAAATTGATATAAAGATCACGGGAAACGGATGCACGGTTTGCAAATGGCAAGCAAAACAAGAATGACACGATTCTGCGATTAACAACATGATAGCACATAGAATACATCAAATAACTATGCTAGAGCACCCCAACATAGCAATAAAGCATATGGCAGAGATCTACTAGAGATTCTTGACAAAAGATGAACACTGACCTACAGCTAATTCACAAAATAATAGGTTCAAACAAGCATGGCAAAAGTGCAAAAGATATCAGCTTCACAGACTTGGTGAAAATACTAAACATGGCTGAAACAGCATCAGGTAGCAATGTTCAGAGCAAGCAATCAACATGCTACAGGAACTTATCATAGCAAACCAAGGCACGGCATTAATCTAATAAATGCATAGAACAAAAGTCCCTTACTGACCATGAGCCAAAGAGGATCAGAAGATATGATGGCACCCGTGTAAACATAGCAAGTTTCGTTAACAGGTTTCAGACTTGGCAGAAAACAGAGCATGGCATTAACAGAATTATGAAGGCATCTTTGTGAGCTCGATTCACTCATCACAAAGCAATGCCTGACAAAACAAGCATACCTACAGCAATATGACATGTTTAGATATATCAGGAACATGTTTAGCAATATGACATGTTTAGATACCTACAGCATGGTAACATTCTGCCAGGAACATTTTATAGCCAAAGTAGAGCAAGATTGAGACATTCTAGGGCACTCCATAATTGCAAACAGGGGCATGGATGCATAGAGCACAACTATATCTACAAAACATCATTACTGAACATACTCAAAACAAGCATGGATCTCACTGTAGACACATGGATACATGGCAACAAAATAACAGCAGGTAAAGGACTTACCACAATCCAGTCCCTGAAAACAGAAACACCACGAAGCCTAGTTTGCATGCTTGTGCTAGTCACCACATAGATCAAAAAAATACATGGCATACACCTCTGTAAACATGGCATAGCATAGATCAAAACACCTGTAGAGCTCATGCCCATAAGATGCACACATCAAATGCAACAAAAATAACAAAACATCCAGTTCTGATAAGTAACAGCAGTAAACATCATATAGCACTCTTGCACCAGAGATTTTGGCACCAAGACGAACTCAAAAGAGCATGGCACAATGGAACAAAATGAAGAGCACCTCGTGTTGAACATTTAGATATATCACACGCATGAAACGGAGCAGTATGCAAGGAGATATGCCATGATGAACAGAGCAACATAATGTGATATCTTCGGGACTTGGAGGGAAATACGAGGACAACCTCTCAGATCCAGGGTTCCTCGCACGCGAACCGAGGCAGCGGCGGCTCGCCGGAGTAGGAGCGTGCGGCGGCCGGGGAAGTGCTCAGAGAGGTCGCCGGGGTTGGGGGGAACCGGATCCGGCAAGGGGGAGCGCGGCGTCAAGGGCGGCGCGGCATGGAGGCGCGGGCGGCGAGGACGGCGGTGGCCGGCGATGATGCGGGGCCGGGGTCCGCGGCGGTGCACCGGGCGAGGCGGCGGCGAACAGGCGGCGGGGTCGTCGGGGCTCTGGCGCGGGCGGCGGGGCGCGGGCGGCGGCGTACGGGCCCGCGGGGCCGGCGATGGGTTCGGTGGGCCGCGCGGTGGTGGGTGGTGGCGGCGCATGAGTGGTGCGGAGGCGGCGGCGACTTCGTCCGGCACGGACCGGACGGGTCCGGCGGCGGAGAGGGAGCGGGCTAGGGTTTCGTATGCGCGAATAATCCGGAGGGATCACCTATTTATAGGTAGAGGGAGCTAGGGGACTCCAAATGGAGTGCGGTTTTCGCCCACACGATCGTGATCGAAAGATCGAGAGCATGGAGGGGGCTTAGATGGGTTATTGGGCTGTTTGGAGGGGTGTTTGGCTGCAACACACAAAAGGCCTATGCGGTTACCCGGTTAACTGTTGGAGCGTCAAACGACCTCCAAATGGAACGAAACTTGACTGGTGGTCTACCGGTGGTGTACCAAGGCCACTTGGCAAACCCCGGTCCATTCCGAGAATGTTTAACACCCGCTCACGAAAAGAGACAAGAGGGGTGCGCTGGGGCATGTGGGAGTGTCGGAATGCAAAATGGACAACGGGGAAAATGCGCGGATGCATGAGACGAACACGTATGCAAATGAGATGCACATGATGACATGATATGAAATGCATGACATGAACAAAATGCAAAACGAAAGATAAAACCCGACCACGAAGGGAATATCATAACACATCGCCGAAAATGGAAAGAGTTGGAGTTACAAATATGGAAAGTTACATCCGGGGTGTTACAACACTCCACCACTACGAGAGGATCTCGTCCTGAGATCTAGGACTGAAAGAACTCCAGATATTCGGAACGGAGGTGGTCCTCGCGCTCCCAGGTGGCTTCTCGGTCGGAATGGTGTGACCACTTCACTTTCAGGAATTTGATTGACTTGTTGCGAGTCTTGCGCTCAGTTTCTTCAAGAATAGCAACGGGGTGCTCATGATAAGACATATCTTCTTGGAGGCCAATCTCTTCGAAGTTGATGGTGCGCTCAGGAGTCTTGAAGCACTTGCGAAGCTGTGACACGTGGAACACATCGTGCACATTCGCGAAGTTGGAGGGAAGCTCAAGTTGATAGGCGAGGTCGCCTCTTTTGCCAATGATCTTGAAAGGACCCATGTATCTAGGGGCAAGCTTCCCTTTGATACCGAAGCGACGAGTGCCTTTCATTGGAGAGACGCGGAGGTAGACATGGTCTCCGATATCGAAAGCCAAGTCACGGTGCTTGCTATCATAGTAACTCTTCTGGCGCGATTGCGCGGCTTTGAGATTTTCACGGATGACTTTACACATTTCTTCAGCCTCTGTGATTAAGTCATTGCCAAGAAGTTAGCGTTCACCAGTCTCTGACCAATTGAGAGGAGTACGACACTTTCTGCCATATAGAATCTCGAATGGGGCCTTGCCCGAACTCGCTTGGAAGTTGTTGTTGTAGGAGAACTCGGCATATGGGAGGCAATCTTCCCACTTCATGCCAAAGGAAATGACACAAGCTGTCGTGGAATTGTCACGGCAGATGTCCTTAGCGTGAGGACTTAGTCGTGAGGCCAGCGCATCTATGTAGTAGCTTGAGAGGGGTTGATTGGGATGAGAGACGCAGGGCGGATCAACGCACAAGACAAGGGTTTAGACAGCTTCGGGCCCCGGGAAACATCATCCGGTAATAGCCCTACATGCTGTTTATGGTTAGGTCTCATTATGATCACGGGAGAGTCGCCGGCTCCGGTTCTCGGTGTTTAGCCCTAGAGATTATTTCTTGTTGCCCTGTCCCTCTTTGGGGTGCCCTGCCCCTCCTTATATAAGTTAGAGGGGCGGGTTACATGTGGAGTCCTAGTAGGACTAGGACTAGTCTATCTTCTTTTACAAGTTAATTACAAGTCCGGGTCTTGCTTCCTCGTAAAGGAAATATTCGTCATCCCTTTCTTCTTAAGCCGGCCCATCATAAACGTGAGCCGGCCTTCTGGGCCTTGGGCCTTGTCTTCTATCTGACCCGCCGTCGGGGCCATCCATGAGTCGTCTGGTTCATGAGCTGTCTGACCAATGAGCCGCCAAACCCATGAGTCGCTAGTCCTCCGTCGGGTCATCAGTGAAATGCCAAGTCCGGCCGGGTCATACTTCCGGCCGCGTCATACCACGGGGTATATCCCCGACATTAGCCCCCAGTTTAATTTGGATTTATCCATGTTAAACTGATCCTGCAACATAAACACTAGAACAAATTTGACAGGTTGTGATCCGGGTTAAATATTCTTGTAAACCGGCACCTGATCATCCTTGAGTCCTTGACATTTCCTCCTGGAATATCCGGGTCAATAGGCCAGCTTCATAACCCATTTGCTGATATTGGCTCTTGTAAATAAAGAATCCATTTGAATTGGCCTTCAATGCTCTGACTTGACAAAAATATTAGTCTCTGAAATGTTCAACTGATATCCAGCCGGCTTGAAGATGTAAAACTTGCTGGTTTATGATTACCACCATTGTCGGGTTATAAAAGCTGATAATTCTGGGTCATGATTGTTGCCAACGCCGGTTCATGATTATTGATTACGCCGGGTTGTAGACACAGGGTCATAATGATTGGTGACGCCGGGTCAATCTGGTTTGCTCAAAACAAAGAATTTGAAAATATTTCTTCGATAATAATATAATACCTGTAGCCCCCAAGTCTTGAGTAGAACAAAGTGATGGCTTAAGACTTGCTTCAATATAAATGCTGCCACTTTGAAGAAATCCATATTGTTCATCTCAGTCACTAGTAAAAACTGAATACTCCATATTATGTAGCCCCCAAGTGTCGGGTTGTCATGCTTGCAGCAACCTGGGACTTGTAATTGCCTTATGCTCATATAAACTTCAACCAGCGTAGCCCCCAAGGGCCAGGTCATTATGCAATAATGAGAAGGGACTTTGTAAATATGATCATGCAATCTTGACCAGCAACGTGTAGCCCCCAAGGGCCGGGTCAGTAAGATATTACTGAGCTGGGACTTTGTATATGATTCATTGATAATAACAGTATATGATGTAATCTCCACCACGGGGCTTGAACCCACGTCCACAAGGTTAAGAGCTTTATACTCTACCAACTGAATAGTGGATCTTTCAATATAATGGATTAAGGCTTGTGTACCTTGAATTTTCGACAGGAGCAATTGGTAGCCCCTAAGGGCCGGCTCATTTAGAATGTGATGAGTCGGGTCTTCAATAAGTTTGAGCAAAAAATGGCTTTGCATTAGCCCCCAAGTGCCATGGTGCATGCTGGCACTGACATGGGACTCTGCATATTCGATGTAATCTCAATTTGAATAATGTAGCCCCCAAGTGCCGGGTTGTAAGCCTGCAGCGACTCGGGACTATTCCTTTCATTGTAGAATAAATCATATCCATTGATAAAATAATAGCCATTGCGCCAAAGCGGCTTTGAAAACCTCAATCATAATATCAGTTACTGATAACCATAATAAAAATCCAGCCATGTTGGCTATTAAAAATTTGAATAACCCGGTTTGAAACCTCAATCATTCAATATCATAGTGAAAATCCAGCCAAGTTTGGCTATTTAAAGATTCAAATACCTTATCTATTGATAAGTAAATACGGAGTTTTAAATACCCGGTGGCTCTTGGCCGATGGCGATTTAATATGCCTCCATTGTAAGCCAGAATTTTTATAACCCGGCGGTTTATAGCCTTTGAGAAAATCCAGAATGGATAATCATTTTGTAGCATCAATTTTAATGATGAGCTTGGACTTAAAAATTTATATAAGTCATAGTTCTGCAAATCCTGCACAGAGTTTAAACAACGTACGCCTTGGCGACTTAATGTCAAAAGCCAGGGCGGGTAACCACCCAAATATAGTCTTATCCTGCACACAAGTAGATCACAAGAACCCTTGGCGGTTTACCGCAGGGCGGGTCATAATATCTTACATATGACCACTGATGTGTAAAAAAGGAGTCACAAATAAGCCTGTTATGAATCATAACTTTGAAACATAACTATAATATCATACTTGTGATATTGAATTTGCATTGTCGGTTTATGTGACCTGCACAGTAAGTGTGATAACCCAATCCTTAGAAGCCAATGCTTCCACATAGATGATGATTGTCATAAGCTGGCGACTTATAGTCAAATGTCAAGCCGGGTTAAGCATAAAACACTTATATACATTTGAGATATAATCCAAAAAAGGTCTCAAGTCAAACCCAAAATTGTTCGCAAAAAAGACTTAAAAAACTTAAGGCTTCTGATTCGTATACGATCAGAAAACCGTTCCAAAGGGGTTGAGCTAAGATTCGAATACGATCATATAGCCCCCAGTGGCTTTGGCGTTGCCGATCAAAGTGGGTATCGACAGCTATGTTCTCTTTGGTTCGAATACGACCTATGTTTGAACAGGAAGCCCCCAAATGACCTTAAGAGTTGTTTAGCGAGGCTGATTCGAATACGATCCACGTCGATTCCCAAAGGGGTTGAGCTATGATTCGGATACGATCAAGAAGCCCCCAAGTAGGTTCAGCAGTTTGCCAATCAAAAGGGTATCGACAGCTATGTTCTCTTTGGTTCGAATACGACCTATGTTTGAACAGGAAGCCCCCAAATGACCTTATAAGTTTTGGCATTGCGCCGATCAAAAGGGTACTGATAGCTATGCTCGAGGAGCAGGAAGCCCCCAAGTGATCATAATAAGATAAGCCGTAAAGCAGGATACCCAAGTTTGAACCGCGCATCATGGCAGCAAGTTCTTTGGCAACCTTTAATTTTTCTAAGAACTCGATCTTGCGAGAGATTAATTCTTTTGAACCGGAAGTTTAAATCGGATGTGAAAGCTTCAAAACTTTGTGAGAGATAAATTTACCTTGAGCCGGATTTGAACCGGATTTGAGAGCTTCAAAGCCTTGTGGTAAACAAATTTCCCTTGAACCGGTTTTTAAACCAGAATCCTTCTTTTTAAACCGGAAATTTTCTGACGGCCTTTTAAATTTTTCACCAATATAGCAGTAGCCTCCGGAACCGGGTTACCTTCCCTTCAATGACCCAGAGTTCTTGAATTCACTAACAGCGGCCAATGTCGCCGAGTCATGTCATTGTAGCCCCCGAGTCTCAAGACGATTCGCGGAGTTGGCTTGAGATTCTCCATATTGAACCCACGGAAGGTTGAAGTGACTGCGGCGGGTTATAAATGATCCCATATGAGCCGTGTCAACAACTCGGCCAATGGCTCCTTCCAACTGGTTGTTCGAAGTTAACCAAACTGTAGTGGCGGCGACTCGTGCGCCTGCCCATTGAACCATCCAGTGCAGACGACGGCTGATAATATATGATAATTTGCCTCCAGTTTGTTCGAAGAAAACCGGGCTTCCCAAGTAGTGACTTGCTCATAATCAATAAACAACTCATCCAGACAAGTGCGGCTCGGTGTGTTGATGTAGACCAGGCCGCGAGAGGCGGACGGAAAAGACGACCGCAACATCTGAGGCGGCACAGACAGATGAACCGGCCGTGGCGTTGTAAGCCGGTGCGGACAGGCAAGTTGTCCCTCTTGTTGTAAGCCGGCGTGGTCGCGAGAGACGGTCACGGCGTTGTAAGCCGGCGCGGTCACGAGAGACGGCCACGACGTTGTAAGCCGGTGCGGGAGTCTGTTGAGTAATGACGACCACCTGTGCCAAAAGATGTTGGCGTGCCCCATCTCCACGGTATAATATCACTTTTTTCATAAATAATTGCCCTGCATAAAGAATATTGCAGACCAAGGCAAAGATAAACTGTTCTTTGACAAAACAACATGTGCTAATAAAACATCTTGGATTGATATCACCTGATTTGTTAGGACGACGGATGATCCGTTTATCGCGACAGAGGTGGCTCATGCAGATCAGCGACTCAATATAGTTTCGGCGGCTCAGGCAGACCGGCTTAATATAATCCCGGCGGCTCAAAGCGGTAGGGGCGGCTCAACGCGGCTCCGGCGGGTTGATGTGGATTAAACTGTATGGGCGGCGACTTGCGCACACCTGTTTCATCAGTAAGCAGGCACGGACGCCGGTGCGTGACGATGCTGACACACACTTCATAGGCACAACATGGCACCAGCTTTGCTGCACATAGAAATATACAAACCAAAGTAATTGCTCTTCTTGATTAAAATATGTATTAAAAGTAGATAGAAACAATAGCACCTGGTCTGTTTTATCAGATGAACACAAACGCTGGCATTGAATAATGGTGGACAGCGTTAGACGCAGTAGCACCCACGTGGCCCCTTTTTTTATTCCATATATCTGATCTGATGCTCCACTAGCACTCCGTAGTTACATGGATCAGTAGTGCTAGCACTGTCTTGGGAACGAGCTATCACATCTTCACGTGGACCCTTCCTTTGACGTTTTCGAAACCCGGCACAACTTTTGCTAATGGATTTTCAGGGTGGATGTAGTAACAGGGCAGCGAGCGGCGCGTGCATCCATCGGGTGGCGCTTTGTAACCAAACACTTTAGGCTACTGTCATGGATCAGTACGCCGGCTTATAGCAACTGCGAGGCCACCAGCGACTTGCAGGCGAGGCTGTCAAACTGGCGAGGCGGGTCGACAGAGAGGGCTTACTCGGTGGCGGAGCAGTGAGGCGGTGCATGGCGGCTCGACGCACTGCAGGGGAGGCGGCGTGCGATGGCAAAGCCGTCTCAACAAGGCAACGGAGGCGCACCTGGAGAGGTGCTCTAGAAAGATGAGGCGAGGTGATGGCTCGCGGTCAAAGAACTTCAGACGGAGATGGGTCAAATGGCACGCGGCATGTGAGTCCGCGCGGTAGTGGAGCTGGAATCCGGCTCGGGCCGATGGAGGCGAGCGGAGGTGCCCGCAACAACTGGGACCGGCGGGTTGTGGCCTCGATGGCGGAGAAGCGGACTGGTCCTGAGTAGAACCGGCGCGGCCCCGACTGGGACGGCTTTAGAGACTTGGCCACGGAGCAGAGGCGATGGCAACTCGGCCCGAGCAGAGTCTGGCGGGTCAGAGCAGCGCTTAAACCGCGGCGGCAACAAGTCCGACTCGAAATGGACCATGGCGGCTCAAGTCCGAGCTGGCGCGAGGCGACTTGGGGGCGTCGGACGGAACGGCGTGGCCGTGCCAGAGGCCCGCGCGAGAGGCTCACTCGAGGCACGCCTGCAGCGGCGGCTGCTCAACGCAAAGTGGAGGCGGTCGCGGTCTGGCAGTTCGGCAACGGCGCCACCTGCCAACCGCAGGGGCGAACGACCGCCGGAGCTATCATGGCTCGAATGACCGCCAGATTAAGGAAAACGGCGACTCTGGCGATTATGTGGGCGGATGACAGCGGTTTAGAGCACGAGTCAGAAGCAGAGTCTTTGGGCGATTTAGAACGGGTGCGGCGATTCGCAGTACCAAGGCGGATTCGAGGACGAAGGCGCGTCATCCATGGAGTTGACCCGGCGAGGCGGAGCGGCTGCTGGTGATTTGGCCACGACAAAAACCAGTAGAAGGGGACGAGTCGAAGCGGCCGGCGGATCCGAGCCGGGGGCGGAGCGAGGCCAGCCACCAGTCGTGCTTGGTTTGGATTGGAGCCATATCCACCTCCTCCACGTCGTGGGTTTCTTCCCTTTTTTATGTGAATCTGCGCCGCCGAACCGATCGAGTACTTGTTGGAATAGTACGATCGCTATGTGCGTGTGCATCTTGACTGGTCAATCAGAGGAAAACGAGCATTCCGGCGACTCATCCGCTCGGTCTTGGTGACTTGCCGCAATAAACTTTTGATCTTTCCTGGTATTTGCATCGTGGACTAGCTGTCATAATCCATCCGAGGCCACGACAGATCCAAACAATACCTTTTCTCGGCCTCGATGAATTGCCATGATCTTTTCGGCAGCAGTAACAAACGCAACCCTAAAATTCATCTTAAATCTCATACGTCGTTCCGGCTGTTCACCGGTGATGATGTTTTCTGCATCGGCTCTTTTTCATCCAACACATCGCGAGCTTCTTGATCCCTGAAGAATCCCTCCAAGAACTCAACACCATCGTGCGCAGGCCCCACGGTGGGCGCCAACTGTCGTGGAATTGTCACGGCAGATGTCCTTAGCGTGAGGACTTAGTCGTGAGGCCAGTCCATCTATGTAGTAGCTTGAGAGGGGTTGATTGGGATGAGAGACGCAGGGCGGATCAACGCACAATACAAGGGTTTAGACAGCTTCGGGCCCCGGGAAACATCATCCGGTAATAGCCCTACATGCTGTTTATGGTTAGGTCTCATTATGATCACGGGAGAGCCGCCGGCTCCGGCTCTCGGTGTTTAGCCCTAGAGATTATTTCTTGTTGCCATGTCCCTCTTTGGGGTGCCCTGCCCCTCCTTATATAAGTTAGAGGGGCGGGTTACATGTGGAGTCCTAGTAGGACTAGGAGTAGTCTATCTTCTCTTACAAGTTAATTACAAGTCCGGGTCTTGCTTCCTCGTAAAGGAAATATTCGTCATCCCTTTCTTCTTAAGCCGGCCCATCATTAACATGAGCTGGCCTTCTAGGCCTTGGGCCTTGTCTTCTATCTGACCCGTCGTCGGGGCCATCCATGAGTCGTCTGGTTCATGAGTTGTCTGACAAATGAGCCGCCAGACCCATGAGTCGCTAGTCCTCCGCTGGGTCATCAGCGAAATGCCAAGTCCGGCCGGGTCATACTTCCGGCCGGGTCATACCACGGGGTATATCCCCGACACAAGCCCTGAGCATATCTTCAAGGATTTGATTGACTCGCTCGACTTGGCCACTAGTTTGAGGATGGAAAGCTATGCCAAAGCGAATGTTGGTGCCCATGGCCTTCTGGAAGGAGTCCCAGAACTTAGAAGTGAAAATGCTTCCACGATCTGAAGAAATCACTTGTGGAATGCCGTGCAAGGGGACAATCCTGGAGGTGTATAGCTCTGCCAACTGAGCTGCTGTGATAGATTCTTTGATTGGAAGGAAATGAGCCACTTTAGTAAGCTTGTCGATGACAACGAAGATAGCATCATTTCCGCGCTTGGACTTAGGAAATCCAGTCACGATGTCCATTTTGATATGATCAAACTTCCATACTGGAATAGCAAGAGGTTGGAGGAGACCAGCTGGTCGTTGGTGTTCCGCTTTCACCCTTCGACAGACATCACATTCATTCACGAATTGAGCGATTTCTCGCTTCATTCGAGTCCACCAATACGACTGCTTGAGGTCATGGTACATCTTCGTACTTCCAAGATGAATGGAAAGAAGAGAATTGTGTGCCTCGTTCATTATGAATTTCCTTAGATCACCTTTAGGAACCACAATCCGGTCCTTGAAGAATAAAGTGTCTCTGTCATCAATGTGATAGCACTTGTATTTGGAAAGACCCTTGTCAATACCACATTTCACCTTCTTCACCATGGTATCCAAGAGTTGTGCCTCACGAATTTGATCTTCCAAAGTAGGAGAGACTAGGAGGTTGGCAAGAAAGCCTTGAGGAACAACTTGGAGATTCAGTTTGCGGAAAGCTTCACAAAGATCCGGTTGGAATGGCTTGAGAATTAAGTTGTTGCAATAAGCCTTCCTGCTCAAAGCATCTGCAATGACATTGGCCTTGCCTGGAGTATATTCAATACTCGGATTGTACTCTTGAATCATCTCGATCCATCGAGTCTGCCTGAGGTTGAGGTTGGGCTGAGTGAAGATGTACTTGAGACTCTTGTGATCGGTGAATATGTCCACTTTTCTTCCCAACAAGAGATGTCTCCATGTTATTAATGCATGGACAACTGCCGCCAACTCAAGATCATGAGTGGGGTAGTCCTTTTCATTGGGCTTCAACTGACGAGAGGTATAGGCCACAACTTTCTTCTCTTGCATTAACACAGCACCGAGACCTTGAAGAGAAGCATCACAGAAAACTTCGAATGGCTTGGATTCGTCAGGAGGAGTTAAGACAGGAGCTGTGACGAGTTTCTCTTTGAAAGTGTTGAAAGCAACACACTCCGGAGTCCAGACATACTTCACATGCTTCTGGAGGAGGTTGGAAAGAGGCTTTGCAATCTTAGAGAAATTCTCAACGAATCTTCGGCAATAGCTTGCAAGCCCAAGAAAACTGCGGAGCTGCGTGACATTCTGAGGAGGTTCCCAATTCACAATTGCAGACACCTTCTCAGGATTAACAGCGATGCCCTTGGCAGAGATGATATGACCAAGGTAAAGAACTTCATCAAGCCAAAACTCACATTTGGAAAACTTCGCATAGAATTGATATTCTCTGAGCTTGTCGAGCACCAATCGCAAATGTTTGGCATGATCCTTCTTATTCTTGGAGAAGACCAAGATATCATCGAGATACACCAGGACGAATTCATTGGTATAGGGGTTGAAGATGAAATTCATCATTCGAGAGAATGTTGGAGGAGCATTGATAAGGCCGAAAGACATGACAGTATATTCATAAGAACCAAAGCTTGTTCTGAATGCTGTCTTGGGAATATCCTCTTCACGAATGTGAATCTGATGATAACCCATACGAAGGTCAAGCATGGAGAATACTTTAGCACCTTTAAGTTGCTCGAATAGTGTGACACCCAAAAATTTTATTTGGCTTTTTCAAACTTTTATTTGATTTGAGGGAGGTTATTTAAAAAATTTCTCTCCTAAAGAACTCTCCCTCTCAAAAAAACTTTCTTTTATGACAAGTGTTTTGTTTGGATTCACCCAAGACTTGATTTTTGGTCTTGGAGGTTTTTCCATCTTATGTGGACTCAAAACCAAATGCTTTTCATTTGGAAAATTTTCTTTTGAAAAATCTTTTAAATAGCCCTATGGCATTTGGAGTGATCTTTTCCCCTTTTCAAAAACTCCTCTTGCCATGGCATGAGTGGAACTCCCCTCCCAAAAGCCTTTCCCGACCTTTGTGTCAAGATATACCTCAAATCCAGCAAATTGAACCTCCCCATGTTCTTCCTTCCATTTATTTCTTATCAAAAATAATTTCTGCCCTCTACTTTGGCTCTTGGAGATTTACAAAGGAGCTACCATTTCTACTTTGAGTTTGGCCTCCAAACAAATTTCCCTAGCTAGTCCTTAGAGCCCTCAACCAAGATCCATGAAGATCCACTGGTCTCCGGTTCAAATTTTTCAAATTGAACTTGCTGCAAGTTTGGACCATATTTGCCAAATTTGATGAAATTCAATTGTTTTCTCCTCCTAAAAATCTGAGAAAATTCAGGCAGCCTCTGGATGAATTGAGAGGTCACCTCACCAAGTCCCAGCTCCAGAAAAAAATTTCTTCATGCCAAATCATTTCGTCGAACACCTGAAGGGCACTGTTCCTGTCATGTTCAGAAGTTCAGAGAAACAGTTTCAGAAGCTGTTGTCGTTTTCTTCAGAACCTTTCGTCGATCTCGCCAGTAGCCACGGTGGCGCCTTGCTCCCTGTTCCCTCCTTCTTATCCCTATGCCGCACGATCGCCTGGAGGCTTGCGGGCGTCGGCGACGAGCAGGAGGAGGTGCGCCACCCCGTGAGCGACGGCAGCAGCGGCTTTGCGGCTGCCAGAGAGAGGCGCAGCGTTGGATGGCGCCGTCCAGCGCCGCCCAAGCCACCAGAGGCCGCCGCGTGGCCACCCACTCACCCGTGCATGCTGCAGTCAGTCGTCGTGAACTGGTAGGCGCGGAGCGCGCTCTCTGCCGCCGCCATGCCCGTACGGCCGCCCCGTCGAGGATCGGCGCATTACGCCAAGCCCGACCGAGGTTTAGCGGGGGAACGGCACCAGTGATCCTCCCTGATGGTGCCTAGCCGCTTAAACCCCCTGCCCAACCTCTGCCTCGCTGTAATCGCTCGCCGGAGCTATCCCGTTCACGGCCACCCCCTCGGATCGCCTATAAAAGGAGGCCCCGAGCTTGAACTCGAACCCACACCACCTCTACGCACCACCAATACCACGCCAAGCCACTGGAAGAGCCCCGAGGGAGCCTTCTTCCCCAACTCCGGCCATCTCGACCCGCCACGGGATCCAGCTCGATTCACCCCCGTGCGTGCACCCCAACCCCTCAACTCTTGCCAGTAGCCTCCTAGTACACCCACTCTCCTGACCCGCGCATCAATTTGAAGCTTGCAGCACCCACCGGAGTACTCCACCATCGCCCGAACCACCGTCCGCCGGAGAAAGTGTCGCCGTCGACGTGGTGCTCTCTGACGACCAAGTCCACCACCCACCGACGCGGAAGAACACCCTGAACCTCTTGGTACCCTCCGATCTCTCTACCTCGCCGTGGTTCAACGCCGGCGACCACCGCAGCCTTCGGGCGCCGGCGAGCTCCATTGGAGTTTTAAACCTGACGGGTGGGACCCCCCGTCAGCCTCTCTTCTTCCCCCCCTCGAACCGTTTTCTGAAAGCGCCTTCAGGCAAATGCGTTTTCTCTTTGGGCTGGCGCATTTTATTCCGAACCGTTTTCTATTTTCTCAAACAAGTCCCTGGATCTTTTCTATTTCATCACAGATCAGTCCCTGGACTAAAACCCTTATATCTTTTTAATAAAAGACACTTTTTGATTGATTCTTTTTCTGTCAGTCTTGTATTTTTGTCTAGTTTTTTATAGTGTTTATTTGGAAAAATTTTGGAACAATCTTTATGCACGCGACGATTTTCACGTTAGTGTACGGTTTCGTTATACCGTAGGTTCCGGAGGAGGTGACGGAGCCGCAAACTTCGCCGAGCTAGACTCCGACTTCTCCGAACCAGGCAAGCATGTTTGAACCTTTGATATGATAGGTGTTTTGCAAGTTTGCTTGAATGGTTTATGCATGGCATGTGAGCATCGGTGAGTATTACGTTGCATGCAAGGCAACTAACCCTGTGTCTCGAAGTTACTATGATCTTCGATGAGAGATGACCTGATCATGTGGTGACATGAAAGGTAGTAAGATGGTATTGTTGTAGCATGCCAGTCTTACGTCATCCGATAACTCCGACGTTAACGTGGACTGAGCCACGTTACCGTTCTTCCCCTTTCGTGCTGCCACATGTTTTCTGCAAAGAATACGGTTTAGTAAGTTGTTAACCTCTTTCCGTGTACACACCAAATAGAGGGGCCGGGATGAGGGTTCCATGGCCCTGGATTAAATCCAGTCATCCGGTCAGGGGGCATGGGTGTTTCCGGTTGGGACCGAGAGGGGGGCATCCCTTAGAGCGCGCGGTATAAATTTGATCCCATGCTACGCGAGGTTGTAGCCTCCCCGTCTCAAAGTTTTTCTTGAACGTTGCCGAGGGTGATTCCTGGCATCGGAATGTTGAATGGGTGTGTACTGGTTAGATGTGTTTCTCCTAAAACACCGTAAACGGAACTAGTCCCTTGTGACTACTGAAATCCGTTGGCTGTGGTTAAATAGTACAAACTCTGCAGAGTCAAATCTTTCCGAGTCATCATGTCCATGGTCAAGGACCATGGCCAGTAAATCCATATCTATGTCAGTCCTCGTGCTAAATCCCCGGTGAACAAGCTTGAGTGGTAAACCCGGTTGAATTGTTATTCCTGTGGATGGACTAACCTTTTATTTATCCCGTATCTGAATATTCCCTTGCAATGATTTAAATTCATGAGCTACTGAAATATTAAGTTATTCAATATAAGCCCTTTATGTGATGTCGCTCAGACGTCCGACTGTGGCACTCTTGTCATTTATTTTCAATATAAGCCCTTTGTGTGATGTCGCTCAGACGTCCGACTGTGGCACTTTTGTCATTTACTTTCAACATAAGCCCTTTATGTGATGTCGCTTCAGGCGTCCGACTGTGGCACGCACTGTCAATTATTTTCCATTATAAGCCCTTTATGTGGTGTCGCCTTGACGCCCGACTGCGGCATTGTTATTTTCATTCGTATCCCTTCGAGGAGTCATTCAGACACTCGATTGGCCTTCAGTATTACATTGGGATTTCGGGAGGACTAGCGCCCGACTTCCCTTTTATTTTTTTCATGCAATTGCTATCTCATTCTCTGAGTGCGCTTTGTTAATCTGTTCATACGCATCATGTTTGCATTTGTTATATCTTATGTTCGAACTGTCTTGCTAGTACTTTCATAGTACTCACCTGGCTTGTTGATTTGGCCAGATGTTGACGAAGGCGATCTCATGGATGAAGAGTTTGATAGTGAGTCCGACGCCTAGAGGAATCCCAGTCAGTCCCGTGCGATCCTGGATATTGGTCACTTGTATTATATACGCTTCTGCCACCCACAATAAGTATCCTCGAGCCTCACTCCGACGCTCGAAGAGCTGTTAGATTCAGGAGTCATGTCACCCACTTCACTTTGATATATCCACCACCGCTTTTATCATGAGTTAGTAGTTATGCCACCCTATCCGCCTTTATGTATTATTGGCGTGCTTGTAATAAAATTGTTGAGCAGTCTCCGCTCAACCTTGTTTTATATTTAGTACTCCTGGTTTTTCTTCTGTGATCAAGAATTTGTCTACCAGTGAGAAGGATTCTTCTCTACTGGTCCGTAAAAGGGTTCGGTTTCTCAATAAATATTTTTATTGGAAAACCGGTCGTGACAGGCTTGGTATCAGAGCCAGGCTGACTGTAGGAAGCCACTAGGTGCGATCGCTAATCGGTTATTAGCATTTTTAGTGCTCTTTCAGCATTTTTGCAAATGTAGCCATTTTCTGTTGGTCATCATAAATTTATGATATGACTACTCAGAATTTTTGCTTACTTTTGTAGATGGCTGGCAGCAACTGCGAGACTCGGGCGTTCACTAATGTGCCCGAGGGGTTTGTCAAACTCCTCGTCTCCATCACCAAGCTCGCGATCGGGCCAGCGACTCGTTCGGAGTTCACGCTTTACCAGCACAAGCTCAGCGACGACGTGTCTATGCACCAGGCCGTGGTGCAATTCAAGGGAGGACGTTCTGTGTCTCGCCACTTCCGTTTTGTGGGAAGGCCCATGCCTACGGATAGGCATGCCATGCAGATGGCTGCCTGTGAGTCGATAGCTCGCCTTCGGGACGTTCTTCCTTCGATGAAGACTCGTCGCTACCGCTACCTCCCATGCCATGTGCCATATACTTGCCACTATGCATTCGCCTGCCATAGGGGAGAGCGAGATGAGGCTATCGAGATGCTTGTTGAGTATCTCAAAGCTCTGGAGGAAGATTTCGACAACCTCGTGGACGATCTTGTGGCTGCCCGCATGGACTTAGTTCGGGGCGGTTCTGCCAACAGGAAGGAGCTTCTCCACATGGCACCGCCACTGACGTTCGTCTCGTCCTCAGCATCCTATTCACCTGCCATTTTGGCCACTGCTCGCCGTCTGCCTACCACTGAGGAGTTCGACCGGGTCATTGCTCCTACTCCAGTCAGAGCTGCACCGCCTGCTGCACCCACAGTACCGCCTGTCGCACCCGCGCCATCACCTCAGCGCAGTGCTACGCGCCTGGAGCCTATTAGGGAGGAGGTGGAGGTTGAGTCTCCTGCACCGCTGGGTCTTACCCTCGGCAAGGGGAAGGACATCTTCACCATCTCCGACTGAGTGCGCCTAGTCGCCGCGCGATGTGTCTGCATGTATGATATGTTTTATATGTACTTAGGTTTGTAGTATTTGTGTGCGCATCATGTAGGATCCCGGAGGAGTGTGCTAGCCTTAATAACATGTCAGGAGTGTGTACGCACATCCTGAGTGATGTATCGTATGTTTGCGTATCGCGTGTAAGATATGTGCTAAGCAGTCCTTCTCCGTGCGCAGTCAAAATATTTTCTTGAAAAATCTTGAGGTCTTTTAAAAATTTTGTCTCTGCAAAATTTTCCTTGTGGCACACAGTTCTTCTCATAAATTTTGCAAAATAATACCCCAGAGTGGAAAATGTCTCGTCCGTGGACTCGTTCCATGCCAAATCCAACCGAAGAAGTTTATGGAACACAGACCAGCAACAACTTAACACAGGGACAGTCTAGTCAACAGGACAGCGAGGCAGCCTTATCTCAAGTATGCCGCCTTTTCGAACAAAGCCAACAGCAACACCAGGAAATGATGAATCACGTCATCAATATGGGGAATCACCGTGAGCCATACCAACCACACTCCAAGTTGTCTGAACTGCAGAAGACACGCCCTCCAACGTTTGCTCACACTGATAGGCCACTTGAAGCCGATGATTGGCTTCGTGACATCGAAAGAAAGTTGATTATTTCTCAATGTTCTGATCATGAGAAGGTGCTTTATGCACCCCACTACCTCACTGGAGCAGCTGCAGCATGGTGGGAGAACTTCCTACACATGCATCCCAGTGAACATAACATCACCTGGGAGGAGTTTAAGGAAGGTTTTCGTGGGGCACACATCCCCAGGAGCATCATAAAAATCAAGAAAAGAGAATTTGATGACCTCAAGCAGAGAGGCATGACAGTGACGGAATACAACAGTCAGTTTACCCAGCTATCTCGTTATGCCTACGATGAGCATATGACTGAGAACAAAAGGATGGAAAAGTTTTTGGACGGCCTGGCGCCAGCACTAAGATGCCAACTGGTAGTACACACTTTCCCAGATTTCAAAACTCTTGTTGACAAGGCCATTACGTTGGAGAATGAGCGCCGCAGTCTGGAGGATATTCGTAAGCGAAAGAGGGACAAGACGACTCTTGCTCGCAACAACCGAAGCAAGACTGGTGTTCACAGGAATGAAGCGAGAAAATCCACGACTACTGCTCTAAGGCCAACCAGACAGTTTCATTCAAGGGACAAGGACTTTACATACCATCCAGGGGTCACTTGCTATGCTTGTGGCGAAGAAGGGCACTATGCCAAACAGTGCCCAAAGCCAAGGAACTCGGCCCCCAAGCCGAACAATGGTGGGAATAATCCAGCCCCCAAGCGCAACAATTTCAATCCCAACAACAATCACAGGAAGGGTCACCTGAACCATGTGACCAAGGAAGAAGCGCAGAATGCCCCAGACATCGTGCTCGGTATGTTCCCTGTCAACACAGTACCTGCCACGGTTTTGTTTGATTCTGGAGCTTCTCACTCGTTCATTTCGAAGAGTTTTGTTTTGCAACATGGTTTTCCGATACTTCCTTTGGAAAAATCTATGATCATCAAGTCCCCCGGGAATAAGCAGATCACTCAGAGTTACTGCCAAGGAGTGATTATTGAATTCGAAGGACTAAAGTTTCAGGCTAATCTCATCGTGTTGGAAAATAAAGGACTGGATGTTATCCTAGGGATGGACTGGTTAACCACCAACAAGGGATTTATTGACTGTTTCAATCGGACTGTGATTCTCACCCATCATCACGGCAAGACAATAAAAGTTACAGCTCAAGAGCGACCACAGTCACGGCAACCAAAGCTGAACAAAGTGGACATTTCAGAATTGAGAAAAGTTCCAGTGGTGTGCGAATTTCCCGACGTATTTCCAGAAGAACTACCAGGCATGCCACCAGACCGAGAGATAGAGTTCAGCATTGAACTAGCACCTGGCACCACCCCCATCTATAAGAAACCTTATAGAATGTCACCCTCAGAGTTAGTGGAATTGAAGAAGCAAATAAAGGAATTACTAGACAAGGGATTTATTCGAGCCAGCTCCTCACCTTGGGGTTCGCCAGTATTATTCGCCAAGAGAAAGGATGGGACACTGAGATTGTGTATAGACTATCGAGCCCTCAATATGGTCACCATCAAAAACAAATATCCGATGCCACGGATAAATGATTTGTTTGACCAGCTCGCACAAGCCAAGGTGTTCTCAAAGATAGATTTAAGATCCGGATATCATCAATTAAAAGTACGAACAGAAGATATCCCTAAGACAGCATTCACCTACAGATACGGATTATATGAGTTCACAGTAATGCCGTTTGGACTGACGAACGCCCCCACATATTTCGTCCACCTCATGAACAAAGTATTTATGAAATTCATGGACAAATTTGTTGTTGTGTTCATTGACGATATTCTGGTATACTCAAGGACACCAGAAGAACATGCTGAACATATCAGAATCGTATTGGGAGAATTAAGGAAACATCAATTGTACGCCAAATTTAGCAAGTGTGAATTTTGGCTAAGACAAGTTGGTTTTCTAGGCCATATATTGACCCAAGAAGGCGTGGCCGTAGACCCAGAAAAAGTCAAAGCCATACTTGACTGGAAACCACCAGCCAACATAACTGTTGTACGGAGTTTCCTAGGAATGGCTGGATATTACCGAAGATTTATTGAAGGATTCTCCACTGTGGCAAAACCAATGACACAGTTGCTCAAGAAAGACAAGAAGTTTGTATGGACGGAAGCGTGCGAGAAAAGCTTCCAAGAACTCAAGAAGAAACTAACAACAGCACCGGTTTTAACTGTGCCAGACATACACAAGAGTTTTGAAGTGTATTGTGACGCATCCCGGAAGGGCCTCGGGTGCGTATTGATGCAGGACGGCAAAGTCGTCGCATATGCTTCCAGGCAACTACAGAAGCATGAGAAAAATTATCCTACTCATGACTTGGAGCTAGCAGTAGTCATCCATGCACTCAAAGAGTGGAGGCACTTTCTGTTGGGAAATCGTTGAGAAATATATACGGACCATAAGAGCCTTAAATATATTTTCACACAGCCAGAGCTAAATTTATGACAACGACACTGGTTGGAATTGGTCAAGGACTATGATGTCGGCATTCACTACCATCCAGGGAAAGCAAATGTAGTGGCAGATGCTCTTAGTCGGAACCCCAGCCCGGGCAACGACAGTCCACAGAACTTGAGGCCTGAGTTTTAGTAGGAGTTCGCTAGACTCAACATGGTGTTAGTTCCTGACGGCAACATATCAAATCTGGAGATACATCCCACCCTAATGGAACAAATCAAGAAGGCTCAGCATGGACATCCCAGCATCGAAGGTATAAAGAGGAAGATGAGCCTTGGCAAGGCTTCAGAGTTCACCACAGACAATGAAGGCATATTATGGTATGGGAACAGACTTTGCGTACCAAACATTGAGGAACTCAAGCAACAAATCCTAACCGAAAGCCACACCGCCCCATATTCGATCCACCCCGGAGGAACCAAAATGTACAAAGACATTCAGGAAAGATTTTGGTGGCACGGTATGAAAAGGGATATAGACACATTCATTGCTTGTTGCGATTCTTGTCAGCGCATAAAAGCCGAGCATCAAAAGCCAGCAGGGCTGCTACAACCAAACAGGATACCTGAGTGGAAATGGGATGAAACTGGGATGGACTTCATCGTCGGACTACCTCGATCACAACGCGGAAATGACGCCATATGGGTCATCACAGATAGGCTAACCAAGGTAGCACATTTCATTCCCGTGAAGACGACCTACTCCACTCAAAGGCTAGCCAAGCTTTATCTCTCCCGTATAGTTTGTTTGCATGGAGTCCCTAGGACTATAATATCCGACTGAGGCACTCAATTTGTCTCTAAATTTTGGGATCACTTACAACAAGCTCTGGGCACGCAACTAGCATTCAGTACAGCGTACCACCCTCAGACTGATGGACAAACGGAACGAGTAAACCAAATCCTAGAGGACATGCTGAGAGCCTGTGTTCTCACCTATGGATCCAGTTGGGAAGAAAGTTTGCCATATGCCGAGTTTGCTTACAACAACAGTTACCAGGCCAGCCTACAAATGGCACCTTTTGAAGCATTGTACGGGCGGAGATGTCGTACCCCACTAAATTGGTCAGAAACAGGTGACAGTCGTATCTTCGGCCCAGACATGCTCAGGGAAGCCGAGGAGAAAGTTAAACAGATCGGGGACAGACTCAAGACAGCTCAAACCCGACAAAAGAGCTATTACGATCGAAAACATCGTGAGGTCAGCTTTGAACCCGGTGAATACGTATACCTACGAGTGTCTCCTATGCGAGGCCTACAACGGTTCAAAATTAAAGGGAAGCTAGCCCCGAGATTTATTGGACCCTTCTGTATAGTTGCACGGAGAGGCACAGTAGCCTACCAACTAGACCTACCCAAAGAGCTGTCAGACATCCACGACGTGTTCCACGTCTCACAGTTGAGGAAATGTGTGAGCAACCCGGAGAAGCATGTATCTCATGAGAGCATTGATGTACAACCAGATCTCACCTACAGAGAGAGGCCAGTAAAGATATTGGAAGAGTCTGAAAGGAGGACCCGTCAGAAAATGACAAAATTTTTCAAGGTTCAGTGGAGCAATCACACCGAGGATGAAGCTACATGGGAAAGAGAAGATTTCCTTCAGGCAGAGTACCCACATCTATTTGAGGATCAGCTGAAATCTCGGGGACGGGATTTTTCCTAAGGGGGTAGGTGTTGTGACACCCAAAAAATTTATTTGGCTTTTTCAAACTTTTATTTGATTTGAGGGAGGTTATTTAAAAGTTTTCTCTCCTAAAGAACTCTCCCTCTCAAAAAAACTTTCTTTTATGACAAGTGTTTTGTTTGGATTCACCCAAGACTTGATTTTTGGTCTTGGAGGTTTTTCCATCTTATGTGGACTCAAAACCAAATGCTTTTCATTTGGAAAATTTTCTTTTGAAAAATCTTTTAAATAGCCCTGTGGCATTTGAAGTGATCTTTTCCCCTTTTCAAAAACTCCTCTTCCCATGGCATGAGTGGAACTCCCCTCCCAAAAGCCTTTCCCCACCTTTGTGTCAAGATATACCTCAAATCCAGCAAGTTGAACCTCCCCATGTTCTTCCTTCCATTTATTTCTTATCAAAAATAATTTATGCCCTCTACTTTGGCTCTTGGAGATTTACAAAGGTGCTACCATTTCTTCTTTGAGTTTGGCCTCCAAACAAATTTCCCTAGCTAGTCCTTAGAGCCCTCAACCATGATCCATAAAGATCCACTGGTCTCCAGTTCAAATTTTTCAAATTGAACTTGCTGCAAGTTTGGACCATATTTGCCGAGCTAGACTCCGACTTCTCCGAACCAGGCAAGAATGTTGAACCTTTGATATGATAGGTGTTTTGCATGTTTGCTTGAATGGTTTATGCATGGCATGTGAGCATCGGTGAGTATTACGTTGCATGCAAGGCAACTAACCCTGTGTCTCGAAGTTACTATGATCTTCGATGAGAGATGACCTGATCATGTGGTGACATGAAAGGTAGTAAGATGGTATTGTTGTAGCATGCCAGTCTTACGTCATCCGATAACTCCAACGTTAACGTGGACTGAGCCACGTTACCGTTCTTCCCCTTTCGTGCTGCCACATGTTTTCTGCAAAGAATATGGTTTAGTAAGTTGTTAAACTCTTTCCGTGTACACACCAAATAGAGGGGCCGGGATGAGGGTTCCATGGCCCTGGATTAAAGCCAGTCATCCGGTCAGGGGGCATGGGTGTTTCCGGCTGGGACCGAGAGGGGGGCATCCCTTAGAGCGCGCGGTATAAATTTGATCCCATGCTACGCGAGGTTGTAGCCTCCCCGTCTCAAAGTTTTTCTTGAACGTTGCCGAGGGTGATTCCTGGCATCGGAATGTTGAATGGGTGTGTACTGGTTAGATGTGTTTGTCCTAAAACACCGTAAACGGAACTAGTCCCTTGTGACTACTGAAATCCGTTGGTTGTGGTTAAATAGTACAAACTCTGCAGAGTCAAATCTTTCCGAGTCATCATGCCCATGGTCAAGGACCATGGCCAGTAAATCCATATCTATGTCAGTCCTCGTGGTAAATCCCCGGTGAACAAGCTTGAGTGGTAAACCCGGTTGAATTGTTATTCCTGTGGATGGACTAACCTTTTATTTATCCCGTATCTGAATATTCCCTTGCAATGATTTAAATTCATGAGCTACTGAAATATTAAGTTATTCAATATAAGCCCTTTATGTGATGTCGCTCAGACGTCCGACTGTGGCACTCTTGTCATTTATTTTCAATATAAGCCCTTTATGTGATGTCGCTCAGACGTCCGACTGTGGCACTTTTGTCATTTACTTTCAACATAAGCCCTTTATGTGATGTCGCTTCAGACGTCCGACTGTGGCACGCACTGTCATTTATTTTCCATTATAAGCCCTTTATGTGGTGTCGCCTTGACGCCCGACTGCGGCATTGTTATTTTCATTCGTATCACTTCGAGGAGTAATTCAGACACTCGATTGGCCTTCAGTATTACATTGGGATTTTGGGAGGACTACCGCCCGACTTCCCTTTTATTTTTTTCATGCAATTGCTATCTCATTCTCTGAGTGCGCTTTGTTAATCTGTTCATACGCATCATGTTTGCATTTGTTATATCTTATGTTCGAACTGTCTTGCGAGTACTTTCATAGTACTCACCTGGCTTGTTGATTTGGCCAGATGTTGACGAAGGCGATCTCATGGATGAAGAGTTTGATAGTGAGTCCGACGCCTAGAGGAATCCCAGTCAGTCCCGTGCGATCCTGGATATTGGTCACTTGTATTATATACGCTTCCGCCACCCACAATAAGTATCCTCGAGCCTCACTCCGACGCTCGAAGAGCTGTTAGATTCAGGAGTCATGGCAAACCAAGGCACGGCATTAATCTAATAAATACTAAACATGGCTGAAACAGCATCAGGTAGCAATGTTCAGAGCAAGCAATCAACATGCTACAGGAACTTATCATAGCAAACCAAGGCACGACATTAATCTAATAAATGCATAGAACAAAAGTCCCTTACTGACCATGAGCCAAAGAGGATCAGAAGATATGATGGCACCCGTGTAAACATAGCAAGTTTCGTTAACAGGTTTCAGACTTGGCAGAAAACAGAGCATGGCATTAACAGAATTATGAAGGCATCTTTGTGAGCTTGATTCACTCATCACAAAGCAATGCCTGACAAAACAAGCATACCTACAGCAAGATGGCATGTTTACAAAGCTAACCATGGCAAGAGGAAGTTCGTAGCATGCATGGAGCAATTACAACAACCTTGGCAAAATTGAATATCATGTTAACATTCTGCCAGGAACATTTTATAGCCAAAATAGAGCAAGATTGAGACATGCTAGGGCACTCCATAATTGCAAACAGGGGCATGGATGGATAGAGCACAACTATATCTACAAAACATCCTTAATGAACATACTCAAAAGAAGCATGGATCTCACTGTAGACACATGGATACATGGCAACAAAATAACAGCAGGTAAAGGACTTGGCAAAATCCAAAGTCCCTGAAAACAAAGACACCACGAAGCCTAGTTTGCATGCTTGTGCTAGTAACCACATAGATCACAAAAATACATGGCATACACCTCTGTAAACATGGCATAGCATAGATCAAAACACCTGTAGAGCTCATGCCCATAAGATGCACACATCAAATGCAACAAAAATAACAAAACATCAAGTTCTGATAAGTAACAGCAGTAAACATCATATAGCACTCTTGCACCAGAGATTTGGGCATCAAGAAGAACTCAAAAGAGCATGGCACAATGGAACAAAATGAAGAGCATCTCGTGTTGAACATTTAGATATATCACATGCATGAAACGGAGCAGTATGCAAGGAGATATGCCATGATGAACAGAGCAACATAATGTGATATCTTCGGGACTTGGAGGAAAATATGGGGACAACCTCTCAGATCCAGGGTTCCTCGCACGCGAACCGAGGCAGCGGCGGCTCGCCGGAGTAGGAGCGTACGGCGGACAGAGAAGTGCTCGGAGAGGTCGCCGGGGTTGGGGGAACCGGATCCGGCGAGGGGGAGCGCGGCGCAGCGTGGAGGCGCGGGCGGCGAGGACGGCGGCGGCCGGCGACGATGCGGGGTCGGGGTCCGCGGCGGCGCACCGGGCGAGGCGGCGGCGAGGCGGCGGCGGGGTCGTCGGGCTCTGGCGCGGGCGGCGGGGCGCGGGAGGCCCGAGGGAGGCGCGCTCGGGCGCGGGCGGCGGCGAACGGGCCCGCGGGGCCGGCGATGGGCTCGGCGGGCCGCGCGGTGGTGGGTGGCGGCGGTGACATGTGGAGGCGCGTGAGTGGTGCGGAGGCGGCGGCGACTTCGTCCGGCGCGGACCGGACGCGTCCGGCGGCAGAGAGGGAGCGGGCTAGGGTTTCGTCTGCGCGAAAAATCCGGAGGGATCACCTATTTATAGGTAGAGGGAGCTAGGGGACTCCAAATGGAGTGCGGTTTTCACCCACACGATCGTGATCGAACGACTGAGAGCATGGAGAGGGCTTAGATGGGTTATTGGGCTGTTTGGAGGGGTGTTTGGCTGCAACACACAAAAGGCCTATGAGGTTACCCGGTTAACCGTTGGAGTGTCAAACGACCTCCAAATGGAACGAAACTTGACAGGTGGTCTACCGGTGGTGTACCAAGGCCACTTGGCAAACCTTGGTCCATTCCGGGAACGTTTAACACCCGCTCACGAAAAGAGACAAGAGGGGTGCGCCGGTGCATGTGGCAGTGTCGGAATGCAAAACGGACAACGGGGAAAATGCTCGGATGCATGAGACGAAGACGTATGCAAATGAGATGCACATGATGACATGATATGAAATGCATGACATGAAAAAAATGCAAAACGAAAGACAAAACCCGACCACGAAGGGAATATCATAACACATAGCCAAAAATGGCAAGAGTTGGAGTTACAAATATGGAAAGTTACATCCGGGGTGTTACATAACTGATCATAAACTCGAAGTTCATCAGATCCCAACAAACACACCACAAAAGAGTTACATAATATGGATCTCCAAGAGACCATTGTATTGAGAATTCAGCGAGAGAGAGAAAGCCATCTAGCTACTAACTACAGACCCAAAGGTCTACAAATAACTACTCACGCATTATCGGAGAGGCACCAATGGAGGTGGTGAACCCCATCCGAGATGGTGTCTAGATTGGATCTGGTGGTTCTGGACTCTGCGGAGGCTGGATGAATATTTCGTCGATCCCCCTAGGGTTTCTGGAATATTGTGGTATTTAAAGAGAAAAGAGGCGGCCCGGGGGCACCCGAGGTGGGCACAACCCACCAGGGCGCTCCTGGGCCTCCTGGCGCGCCCTGGTGAGTTGTGCCTCCCTCGGGGCACCCCCAAGAGCAGCCAGGGCCCAATGTGTTCCTTTTGGACCATAACAAACCATCGTGGAGTTTCGTGACATTTGGACTCCGTCTGGTATTGATTTTCTGCTATATAAAAAACATGGAAAAACAGCAACTGACACTTGGCACTATGTCAATAGGTTAGTACAAAAAAGTGATATAAAATGACTATAAAATGATTATAAAACATCCAAGATTGATAATATAACAACATGGAACAATAAAAAATTATAGATACGTTGGAGACGTATCAGTAATCGAATGCTGCAAATCAGTCCAAGAATAAATGGGCCTTGAGAAGGCCAAAGGATAACACGGGCTGGAAATGGCCCAATGGAATAATGTGTTGTTAATGGGTATAAAGCGATACACTATTCATTACGGGCCAGTTTCACCACGGGTCGTTAATGGGCGAAGAGTTACAAAGGGCCTCATATGGGCCAAAAGACGTCATGGGCCATAGATGGGCCGGAAGTTACAATGGGCTGGAATCATATCGGACAGCCCAGATGACGCTACTAGGCCTAATTCGGATTGTCCATAATGGGCCATGAGTTAGCAGGCTGTAAATGAGCTATATGCGAACGGACTACTAATAGGCTTTAAGTGGGACGGCTGTTACCTTTTGTCTAGGTCAAACGGGCCAGCCTTTTAACCTGAATGGGCCACTGTTGGGCTAAGCCGTGTGTTGACGTATCATAGGTGCATCCCGTCCATTCATTGGATGACAACTGTCCTAACGCTGGGCCGACACGTGGATCCGCCGGCGAATGAGAATTTTACACATGGAAAATCCCCGTTGGTACGGGCTGTTAACGGGTTATGGGATCCAAACCGGAACCCGGTAGCTTAACGGCGACCCGTTACAGTGGATGCCACGCGTAGGTTACCTTTGACGAAAGCACTTCCATGACGCGCCATTCATCATCATGGAAGTGGACACTTCCGTGATGATAATTTTGGTATTGTCATGGAACACTTCTACGACAGCACATGTGTGACTATCTTGGTTCTGTCATAAAATCGTCATGGATGTACATGCATGATAGAAAATGTGACCTACTATGACAAACACGTATCATCACGGAAGTGTATTTTTTTGTAGTGTTGTGACTTGTCGCTCTATGGAGCCTTGTGTCTTCGTGCATTTTCTGCATGTATGTGGCACGGGCACTCCCACCCATGTTTGTGCGACGTTGGAGAGGAGACGGGAGAATGTCCGATGAGGACAATGGATTGAAGTCGTACACCACTTAATTGGAGACTTGTTCCTAGCCGCTTGTCTTGTCAGTACAAAAGACTCATCTGTGATATTATGGCCCAAACAAAAACTTTTTCTGTCATGGTTATGACACTTCTATGACGATAATTGTGGCAAAAAACAGGTATCATCATAGATGTGGTGGGCTGCTACTTCTTGAGCTTGCGTTGTTTTTTCCCTTGAAGTGGAATGGTTGATGCAGGAAAGGAGAGATAATTATTTCCCTCGAACAAGAACAAAGGAAGACACAACTCTCAAATGATTGCACCTGCACAAACAAACAAATACTTGCACCCAATGCGATAAAGGGGTTGTCAATCCCTTCAGGTTACTTGCAAAGATGAGATCTGATAGAGATAGGTATAAAACATAAATAAAGTGCAAAATAAAGTAAAGGTAAATAAATTGAACCTAGGTATTTTTGGGTTTTGGGTTTTATAGATATGAAAATAATATGATAAGAATAGACCCAGGGGGCATAGTTTTCACTAGAGGCATCTCTCATGAAAGAACGCATACGGTGGTTAAACAAATTACTGTTGAGCAATTGACAAAAAAGCGCAAAGCTATGATGATATCTAAGGAAATGATCATGAATATAGGCATCACATCCATGAAAAGTAGACCGACTCTTGCCTGCATCTACTACTATTACTCCACACATCAACCGCTATCCAACATGAATCCAGTGTATTAAGTTAACAAGAACGGAGTAACACCTTAAGCAAGATCACATGATGTAGAGGGATAGGTCCAACCAATATGAAATAAACCCCACATTTTTATCCTTGTTGGAAACAATACAAATACATGCCTCGCTACCCCTTTTGTCACTTGGCGAGGACACAGCAAGATTGAATCCAAAACAAAGCACCTCTCCCATTGCAAGAAAAATCAATCTAGTTGCCAAACCAAATCAATAGATCAGGGAGAAATAAAAAGCTATCTTAATCATGCATAAAAGAGTTCAAAGAAGACTCAAACAATATTCATAGATAGTTTGATCATAAATAAACAATTCATCAGATCTCAACAAATGCACCGCAAAAGAAGATTACATCGAATAGATCTCCAAGAACATCGAGGAGAACAATGTATTGAAGATCAAAGACAGAGAAGAAGCCATCTAGCTATTAGCTATGGACTTGTAGGTCTGTGGTAAAATACTCACACATCAGCGAAAGGGCAGCAAGGTTGATGTAGAGGCCCTCCGTGATCGAATCCTCCTCCGATAGAGTACCGAAAAAGACCCCAAGATGGGATCTCACGAGGAGAGAAACTTGTGGCGGCGAAAACGTATTTTTGGTGTGCCCCTGGTATACAAGGAGTATTTGGGTATTTATAGAGCTAAGATTAGGGTTGGAGGAGCTCCATGGGCCCACAAGCCCTGGAGGCGCCCCCTAGGGCGCTGCCTCCAGGCTTGTGGCCACACCGTGGCACTTCTAGCCTCCTCCCGAAGCTTCGTGGGTGTCTTCTTGTCCAACGAAAATCGTAAAAAGGTTTCATTCCGTTTGAACTCCATTTGGTACTGATTTTCTGTAAAAGACAAAAATGAGGAAAGAAACAGCAACTGGCACTGGGCACTAGGTTAATAGGTTATTCCCAAAAAATGATATAAAATAGCATAATAATGGATATAGAACATCCAAGATGGATAATGTAATAGCATGGAAGAATAAAAAATTATAGATACATTGGAGACGTATCAAGCATCCCCAAGCTTAATTCCCGCTCGTCCTCGAGTAGTTAAACGATAAAAACAAAACTTTTGATGTGGAATGCTACCTAATGTGTTTATCAATTTAATATTTCTTCATGTGGCATGAATATTTAGATCCAGAAGATTCAAAACAAAAGTTTAATATTGACATAAAAACAATAATACTTCAAGCATACCAATAAACAATCATGTCTTCTCAAAATATCATGGCTAAAGAAAGTCATCCCTACAAAATCAAATAATCTTGTCATGCTCTATCTTCCTCACAAAAAGTATTTATCATGCACAACCCCGATGACAAGCCAATAAATTGTTTCATACTTTTGACGTTCCCAAACTTTTTCAACTCTCACTCAATACATGAGCGTGAGCCATGGATATAGCACTATAGGTGGAATAGAATATGATGGTGAAGGTTGTGTGGCGAAGACAAAACAGGAGAAAGTCTAACATCGACAAGGCTAATCAATGGGCTATGGAGATGCCCATCAATCGATGTCAATGCAAGGAGTAGGGATTGTCATGCAACAGATGCACTAGAGCTACAAGTGTATGGAAGCTAAAAAAACTAAGTGGGTGTGCATCCAACTCTCTTGCTCATGATGACCTAGGGCAATTTGAGGAAGTCCATCATTGGAATATACAAGCCAAGTTCTATAACAAAAAATTCCCACTAGTAATATTTGAAAGTGACAAAATAGGAGAGTGTGTGTCATGAAGAACATGGTGCTACTTTGAAGCACAAGTGTGGAAAAGGATCGTAACATTGTCCCTTCTATCTTTTTCTCTCATTTGTTTTCTCTTTTTGGGCTCTTTGGCCTCTTTTTTATTTTGGGCTCTTTGGACTCTTTTATTTATTTAAGTCCAGAGTCCCATCCCGACTTGTGGGGGAATCATAGTCTCCATCATCCTTTCCTCACATGGGACAATGCTCTAATAATGATGATCATCACACTTTTATTTACTTACAACTCAATACTAGAACAAAGATACGACTCTATATGAATGCCTCATGCATATGATTATGCAAAGCAATATGACAATGATGGTGTGTGTCATAATAAAACTGAACGGTGGAAGTTTTATGGCAATATATCTCGGAAGGGCTATGGATATGCCATAATAGGTAGGTATGGTGGCTATTTTGAGGAAGATATAAGGTGGCTTATGTTTGAAAGAGCATCTCATATCACGGGTTTTGGATGCACCGGTGAAATTTGCACCAACTCTCAAGGTGAGAAAGGGCAATGCACGGTACCGAAGAGGCTACCAATGGTGGAAGGGTGAGAATGCGTATAATCCATGGACTCAACATTAGTCATAAAGAACTCACGTACTTATTGCAAAATTTTATTACCCTCAAAACAAGGTACTAATATGCATGCTCCTAGGGGGATAGATTGGTAGGAAAAGACCATCACTCGTCCTCGACCGCCACACATAAGGAAGACAATCAAAAATAAATCATGCTCCAACTTCATCGCATAACTATAGACCATATGTGCATGCTTCGGGAATCACAAACCTTAACAAAATATTCTTACTAATCCACAATTACTCACTAGCATGACTCTAATATTACCATCTTTATATCTCAGAACAAATTCAAGGAATCAAAATTCTCATATATTCAATGATCTTCATGAAAGTTTTTATTATATCCCTCTTGAATAGCCATCATATTAGGACTAAATTCATAACCTAAGCAAATTGCCATACCATTTATAAGACTCTCAAAATAATATAAGCGAAGCATGATCGTTCATCATTTTTTCAAAATAAAACCACTGCCGTCCTCTAAAAGGATATAAGTGAAGCACTAGAGCAGCTACCTAGCTCAAAAGACATAAGTGAAGCACATAGAGTATTATAATAAATTCATGATTAATGTGTGTCCCTCTCAAAATGTGTGTACATAAATGATGATTGTAGAAAACTAAAAATTAAAGACTCATATAATACAAGACGCTCCAAGCAAAACACATATCACGTGGTGAATAAAAATATAGCCTCAAGTAATTTACTGATGGATTGAACACAAAAGAGGGGATGCCATCCAAGGCATCCCCAAGAATAGATGCTTGGTTGTCCTTGAATATTACCTTGGTGTGACTTGGGCATCCCAAACCTTAGGCTCTTGCCACTCCTTATTCCATAGTCCATCGAAACTTCACCCAGAACTTGAAAACTTCACGACACAAAACTCAACAGAAAACTCATGAGATCCATTAGTGAAACAAAACAAATAACCACTTTTAGGTACTGTTGTAAACTCATTCCAATATTATATTGGTGTTATATCTACTGTATTATAACTTCTCCATAGTTCATACCCTCCGATACTACCCATAGATTCATCAAAATAAGCAAACTACACAATGAAAATAGAATCTGTCAAAAATAGAATAGCTGTAGTAATCTGGACTTTATCCAAACTTGTGTAACTCCAAAAATTCTGAAATATTAGGACAACGTAGGGAATTTGTATATCAATCATGTGTAAAAAATTCATAATTGTTTGTCGCTCCACTGAGTTTTAACATTTCTGCTACTGGACGTAAAAGTTTCTGTTTTTTTTCACAGAATCAAATCAACCATCATCCAAATAATCCCAAAGGGATTACTTGGCACAAGCACTAATTAAAACACTAAAATACAATCATAATAGAAGTATAATTGCATAAACTCATAAAAACAGAAAAGAAAAATATTGGGTTGTCTCTTAGCTAGGCATTGATATTTTGATGATGCTCACATGAGAGATAATAACTGAAAGACAAAGAGAACATCATAAAACACGCGAAAAACAAGTTTAAGTCTAACATACTTCCTATGCATAGGCATTTTATAGGGAAAAGATTTATTAGGACAAGAAAAAACTAGCATACGCATGGAAGAAGGAAGAAACAATAGCAATCTCAATACAACGAGCGGTAATTTAGTAACATGAAAATTTCTACAATCATATTTTCCTCTCGTAATAATTACATGTAGGATCATAATCAAATTCAATAATATAGCTATCACATAACCTATTCTCTACATGATCCACATGTATGCAAAGTTGACACTCTTCCAGAATAATGGGATTATCATCAAATAAAGTCACGACCTCTCCAAACCCACTTTCATCAAAAAATTCATAAGATTAAACACTCTCCATATATGTTGGATTATTTTTACCTAAAGTTTACGCTCTTCCAAACCCACTTTCAATATTACTGCAAACATTATTATCAATATCATATTCATCATGAGGCTTAAATAAATTTTCAAGATCATAAGAAGAATCACCCCAATCATGATCACTACAATAAATAGTGGACATAGCAAAATTAGCATCCCCAAGCTTAGAGTTTTGCATATTTCTAGCACAATTGACATTAATAGAATTTATAATAATACCATTGCAAGCATGCTTTTCATTGAAGGAGCTATCGTGAATCACTTCAAAAGTTTCCTCTTTTAGCACGTTATCATAAAGTTAGAATATATTACTAAATATTATAAATAGCGAGTGTGGAATAATGATGGGTCGGTGTGCGGAATTATCCTAGGCAATCATTAACAAGAGAGGTAATCACTATTGCAATTTCATATGAGGGAGAGGCATAAGCTAACATACTTTATCTTCTTGGATCATATGCACTTATGATTGGAACTCTAGCAAGCATCCGCAACTAATAAAGATCATTAAGGAAGACCCAACCATAGCATTAAAGCATCAAGTCCTCTTTATTCCCATATGCAACAACCCCCTTACTCGGGTTTGTGTTTCAGTCACTCACCAACCCACTGTAAGTGAATCATGAACGTATTGCAACACCCTACAGCGGGAATCCCTCACGCTTGCGCGCCACGGAGAGCACCATAGGACAGCACCAATAATAAAACATACAACTCATACCAATCTAGATCATCAATCAACCCAAAGACAAAGGATGTCTACTCAAAACATCATAGGGTGGCAACACATCATTGGATCATAATATGTGGCATAAAGCACCATGTTCAAGTAGGGATTACAGCGGGGTGCGGGAGAGTGGACCGCGTAAAAGAGATGAGGATGGTGATGATGGTGGTGATGTTGATGAAGAGGATCACCGCAGCGATGATTCCCCTCCCGATGCCACTCCGGCGCCACGAAGAGAGAGGAGGAGGGGTTCGCCCCCTTGTGCTTCCTCCTCCATTGCCTCCCCCGTAGATGGGGAGAGGTTCTCCCTCTGGTCCTTGGCCTTCTGGCGATGATGGCCCCTCTGGGATCCTCCTCCATGGCCTCCGGTGATGATGGCCCACTCCGGCAGGGTGCCAGAGAGGGCTTAGATTGATTTCTCATGGCTATAGAGGCTTGCGGCGGCGGAACTTCCGATCTAGGTTATTTTCCGGGAGTTTCTGTATTTATAGGAATTTTTGGCATTGGTTTCACGTCAGGGGGGTCTCAATGTCGGCCACAAGGCAGGGGCCCATGCCCTGGGGGGTGGGCGTGCCCCCACCCTCGTGGACAGCTCGGGACTCTTCTGGCCCAATTCTTCTACTCCAGGGGCTTCTTTTGGTCCATAAAAAATCTTCAAAAGTTGGCATGTCAATTGGACTCCGTTTGATATTCCTTTTCTGTAAAACTCAAAAACAAGGAAAAAAACAGAAACTGGCACTGGGCTCTAGGTTAATAGGTTAGTCCCAAAAATCATATAAATGCATATAAACATCTAAGATGGATAATATAATAGCATGAATACTTCATAAATTATAGATACGGTGAAGACGTATGAGCATCCCCAAGCTTAATTCCTGCTCGTCCTCGAGTACGTAAATGATAAAAGAAATAATTTATGAAGTGTGAATGCTAGTAGGTGCACAAATTTGATCAATGATAATTATGTCATAACAGTAGCTCATCTCGCAAAACTTTTCATGATCAAGTAACAAGCTATTCACATGTTAAAGTATAGATCATAAACTTTCTTGAAAACTAACAAACAGTGCTCTTAGTCATCACACAATTGCAATTCATCTTATTTTTGGGAAGGGTCTATGTAAGAGCTTTGATTCAGCAAACTCAACATACTCAACTATCATTTAATCTTTCACAATTGCTAGCACTCATGTGATATTATTGGTTCAAAGTTTTAATCGGACACAGAGAAAGATAGGGGCTTATAGTTTTGCCTCCCAACCTTTTACCTCAAGGGTAATGTCAACAATAATAATTTATGAAAACCTACATCCAAGTGGATATATATATATATCTGGATCGCTCCAACACAAAGTGCTTGCCAAAGGAAAAAGTGTAAAAAGGAAAGGTGATGATCACCATGACTCTTGTATAAGGGTAGAAGATAAAAGTAAAAGATAGGCCCTTCGCAGAGGGAAGTAGAGGTTGTCATACGCTTTTATGGTTGGATGCACAAAATCTTAATGCAAAAGAACGTCACTTTATATTGCCACTTGTGATAGGGACCTTTATTATGCAGTCCGTCGCTTTTATTGCTTCCATATAACAAGATTGTATAAAGCTTATTTTCTCCACACTAATAGATCATACATATTTAGAGAGCAATTTTTATTGCATGCAATACTGACAACTTACTTGAAGGATCTTACTCAATCCATAGGTAGATATGGTGGACTCTCATGGCAAAACCGGGTTTAAGGATATTCGGAAGCACAAGTAGTATTTCTACTTGGTGCAAAGAATTTGGCTAGCATGAGGGGGAAAGGCAAGCTCGGCATGTTGGATGATCCATGACAATATAATTTATTTCGTATATAAGAAGACATAACCCATTATGTTGCCTTCCTTGTCCAACATCAACCTTTTAGCATGTCATATTTTAATGAGTGCTCAAAATTACAAAAGATGACCAATATAGTATATTTATATGTGAAATCTCTCTTCCTTCAATATTCTTTCATGAATTGTTCATGTGACCAATTCTGCGTTTGCTAACTTTCAATAAGTTTACTACCTATACTTATTTTGTGTGAAGTCATTAGTCCCCATGGTATAAGCATATGAAACATATATAAATTCTGATTTATGATATTCAATTCATTCAAGCATTTACTCATAGGATATACGTGAAGCACATGAGTAAATGACAAACTACTCCAAAAGATATAAGTGAAGTACACTGAGTAGTCAAATAATTAACTAGCCATGGGAGGATTATTTTTCATTCAAGATTTCAGATCCAATGATTTTATTCAAACTTCAAGTAAAATTGAAAATACGCTCCAACCGAAACACATATCATGTGACGAATAAAAATATAGCTCCGAGTAAGGTATACCGATAGTTTTGAAGACGAAAGAGGGGATGCCTTCCGGGGCATCCCCAAGCTTAGGCGCTTGAGTCTTCCTTGAATATTACCTTGGGGTGCCTTGGGCATCCTCAATCTTAGGGTCTTTCCGCTCCTTACTCTCCTCATATCGCTATCTCACCCAAAGGTTGAAAACTTCAATCACACAAAACTTAACGGAACTTCATGAGATAGGTTAGTATGATAAAGAGTAAACCATTCACTTTGGTACTGTCAAAGACAAGGTTCATAATTGTTCTCACACAATTCCTACTGTACCATATAATTTCTACAATTTATATTGAGAAATATAATCCATAGAAACTAGAAACAAGCAAACTATGCAATGAAAACAGAATCTGTCAGAAACAGAACAGTATGTAATGATCTGAACAGCAACCATACTTCTGCTACTCCAAAAATTATGAAATAAATTGGTGGACGTGAGGAATTTTTCTATTAATCTTATGCAAAACGAATCAACTCAAAATCACACTTCTGTAAAAAAAATTGCAGCTAATCTCGTGAGCGCAAAGTTTCTGTTTTTTACGCAAGATCACATTAACTTTCACCCAAGTCTTCCCAAAGGTCTTACACTTTATTGAAACAAAAGCTATAAAACATGATTAATACAGCAGCTTAATCATGTAAACACACAAAAACAGTAAGGGTAAATATTGGGTTGTCTCCCAACAAGCGCTTTTCTTTAGTGCCTTTTAGCTAGGCATGATGATTTCAATGATGCTCACATAAAAGAAAAGATTTAAATCATAAAGAGAGCAACATGAAGAATATGACGAGCACATTTAAATCTAACCCACTTCCTATGCCTAGGGATTTTGTGAGCACATAATTTATAGGAACAAGAATCAAATAGCATAGGAAGGCAAAACAAGTATAACTTCAAAACTTTAAGCACATAGAGAGGAAACTTTATATTATTGCAACTCCTACAAGCATATATTTCTCCCTCATAATAATTTTCAGTAGCATCATGAATGAATTCAAGAATATAACCATCACCTAAAGCATTCTTTTCATGATCTACAAGCATGGAAATTTTTCTACTCTCCACATAAGCAAAATTCTTCTCATTTGGAATAGTGGGATCACTAACTCCTAAAGTTGACACTCTTCCAATCCTGCTTTAGATGATAGTATTATTCATACTCCAAAAGATATAAGTGAAGTTCATGGATCATTCTACAATTAATATAGTCTAACCAATATCCAAGCTCCGGAGTGGTTTAAATATCTATTGTGTCACTTAACCTCAAGGTTCTCATGGAGTTCCTTGCTTCTCTTTTCTACCGGTGTGCTTTCATATTCCTTTTGATCCGTTAAGCTCTTGTTTCATATTCTTCAACCTACAAAGGTTCTCGCAATGGTCCTTGTTCCTCTTGCTGAACGGGATGTTGTAAATTTTGTTCACCTCCGTCGTGTCATTTCTTCAAGCTTTGCGACCTCTCAAGGTTCTTTGGTTTCACTCGCTTGTCAAAGAAGCAATTAGTTTTACCTCTTCTCTTCCTCTTCCATTTTCCCTCCGGTGCCATCCTAGATCTCGGGATGAGATCCTCTTGTAGTGGTGGAGTGTTGTGACGCCCCGAGACCGACGCTCCGATTGCCTTCCTTGTTTGGCGAGTCGGCTCTGTTATTTATTTTGTTGTTGCATTTCTTCATTGCATCATCCGCATTTGTTTTCATAAAACTTGCATCCGCCCGTAGTGGCCGCGCCCCCCTTGCTTCCGCTGACCCTTCCGAGACCAACCTCGTTCTTCGTTTTCCCTCTTGCTTAAACCGGAGTCCCTCTTTGCACAGTGCTTCGCCCCCTCGCGCGTGTTCGAAATTTGTCCCGAACCCGAAGCGGACTTTCGTTACCGTTGGGTTCGGATCATCCCCAAACATCTACAAAACATCTCCGTTTTCTCATTTGGTCTCTCTAACCTATTTTTTCTCGGACCGTCCGATTATAATCGGAGGGCCCGAATAGCCCCTAAACTAATCTACCTGCTATATAACCAGACAAACCCTAAAATCTAGGGAGATGTCCCATCCATCCCCGCCGCCACATTCCACCTTGGCATCTCCCACCTCGGGATCCCTCCAGATCCACTCTCTCTCCTTCCCTCGTTTTCCCCACCGGACCAATCCATCTCCCACCTCGACTCCGAGTGCCCTGCAACCTCCCGCGTCTGATCCAAGGAGAGCAGCACCCTCCCGAGCTCCTCCATGTCGTGCTCCTCCTCGAGCCCGAGGACGTGCCTCCTTTGCTCGATCCCCACCACGACAAGGCCAGCCCCTGTCGCCCTTCTCCTTTTCCTTCGTCCTTCTCCACCTCCCTAATCTCTCTGCTCCCTCTCTGCTGCTATGCTCAGGTGCCTCGTCGTCCGCGCCAAGACCAGCTAGCAGGCGTTCATCGTCCTGAACCTCGCCGGGATCCACCTCCCCTCGTCCAGATCGGCCGGTCTCCGCCATCCCCGTCTACGTCAACTGCGAGGAGCGCCGACGCCTATCTTCGTCGCCACCCACAGGAGGTTCCCCGCCGCCGGATCGGGCCGCCTCCGCCCGGTTCCTCTCGCGCCATCGCCCCGCGTGCTCTGCCCGTCGCCATGAACGCCGGCAAGCAGCAGCAGCACCCAGGTCGCCGTGCCTCCTCCTCCCGTCCTTCTCCTGCTCGCCTTCTCTCTGCTTCCCTTCTTCCGCTTCCCCTCTCTCTCCCAGATACTCCGTCGCCATGGATGCCAGCCGCTGCTTCGTCTCTGCATCGAGCACCGCTCTTCCTGGAGCGTTGACCGCGCCCCGCCAGACCTCCTTCCTCCGCATCCGGCAACGCCGGCGGCAAGCCCTGCCTCCGTGCCAAGCCCTCCCGCTGCCGCCTCGCTCACGCCCTGCTCGCCGGCGCCGAGTCCCTGTCGCCGCTGCTCTGCTTCCCTGTCGAGCAGAGGACGAACCTGCCTCGAGCGCACGCCTGTGACCGAGCGCACCCCACATCGCTCCCGTTGACCAGCGTCTGGGCCACTTCCAGCCCAGCAAGGTCCAGCGCCACCTCGGCCTTCCCTCCAGCCGGCCGGCATGCGCCCCTCTTGGGCCTCCTCCATCGACCGGGCCACGAGCCCATGTGAGCAGTCCCCCTCTCCTGTACACTGTTGGCCCAGAAAGTTGCAGCCCGTGGTTGTGTTTTTTTTTCCTGGACGAATTTGCTAAATATCCTGTGCATGCATATTTGCAGATAAATGCCATCATATTAAAGTGTTAATAAGTATTTATCCATGCATCCAAATTAAACATGTCATATATGTAAAATGTTCAGATTTCTGCCTAGTTTAACAATATGCTGCTCTCATCCATGTTTAAGATGTTTAAGATGCTGTTTACATTTATTATACTTAAATAACATGCTAAAATGATTTAATTCATAACTAATTAACCGTAGCTCGGATTTTAATAAACTTTATATTAAATGGGGCAGAAAAATGCATAGATTAACATGGTGCACTTCATTTTTCTGTTTAACAATATTAAAATTGCGTTTATGGCAGAAAAGTACCAAATCTAAATATTGCACATGAGGATTTTCCGGAATTGTTGTTGTTTGTTTCCGGCCTCATTGAACTTGCTTAAATGTGTAGTTTACTTATGCTTCACCCCTTGCCATGTTTAATAACATTTAATATTGTTGGGTACATAAACGAGAGAGAACTAAATAATTAAATGTGGTGTTTCGTCAATATGCAACTCGTTGCATACTGAGCTCCACTTAACTTGTAGTATTGTTTGTTGCACTTTGCCATGCCATGCATATTTAAACCGGACATGCATCATACTTGTTTGTGCATCATGCCATGTTTATGTGGTGGTTGTTTACTATGTTGTTTGTTTCTTTCCGGGTTGCTTCTCTCGTTAGCTTCGGTTTCTTTCCGGAGTTGTGAGGATTCGTTCGACTCCATCCGTTGGTCTTCTTCATGGACTCGTTCTTCTTCCTAGCGGGATCTCAGGCAAGATGACCAGCCCTCGAAATCACTTCTATCTTTACTTTGCTAGTTGCTCGTTCTATTGCCATGCTGCGCCACCTACCACTTGCTATATCATGCCTCCCATACTGCCACGTCAGCCCCTAACCTTTTCACCCTTCCTAGCAAACCATTGTTTGGCTATGTTACCGCTTTTGCTCAACCCCTCTTATAGCGTTGCTAGTTGCAGGAGAAGATGAAGATTGCTCCATGTTGGATTCTATTTATGTTGGGATATCACAATATCTCTTATCTTAATTAATGCATCTATATATTTGGTAAAGGGTGGAAGGCTCGGCCTTACGCCTGGTGTTTTGTTCCACTCTTGCTGCCCCTAGTTTCCGTCATACCGGTGTTATGTTCCTTGATTTTGCGTTCCTTACGCGGTTGGGTGATTTATGGGACCCCCTTGATAGTTCGCTTTGAATAAAACTCCTCCAGCAAGGCCCAACCTTGGTTTTACCATTTGCCTACCTAAGCCTTTTTCCCTTGGGTTCTGCAGACTCAAGGGTCATCTTTATTTTAACCCCCCCGGGCCAGTGCTCCTCTGAGTGTTGGTCCAAACTAGAGCACCGTGCGGGACCATCCCTTGGCAACTTGGGTTACGTCGGTACCTGTACACTTCGCTTATCCGGTGTGCCCTGAGAACGAGATATGTGCAGCTCCTATCGGGATTTGTCGGCATATTCGAGTGGTCTTGCTGGTCTTGTTTTACCATTGTCGAAATGTCTTGTAATCGGGATTCCGAGACTGATCGGGTCTTCCTGGGAGAAGGAATATCCTTCGTTGACCGTGAGAGCTTATAATGGGCTAAGTTGGGACACCCCTACAGGGTATTATCTTTCGAAAGCCGTGCCCACGGTTATGAGGCAGATGGGAATTTATTAATATCCGGTTGTAGAGAACTTGACACTTGACCTTAATTAAAACGCATCAACCGCGTGTGTAGCCGTGATGGTCTCTTCTCGGCGGAGTCCGGGAAGTGAACACGGTTTCTGGGTTATGTTTGACGTAAGTAGGAGTTCAGGATCACTTCTTGATCATTGATAGTTCACGACCGTTCCGTTGCTTCTCTTCTCGCTCTCTTTTGCGCAAGTTAGCCACCATATATGCTTATTGCCGCTGCAGCTCCACCTTATTACACCATCCTTTCCTATAAGCTTAAATAGTCTTGATCTCGCGGGTGTGAGATTGCTGAGTCCTCGTGACTCACAGATACTTCCATAACAGTTGCAGGTGCCGATGAGACCAGTGCAGATGACGCAACTGAGCTCAAGTGGGAGCTCGATGAAGATCTTGTCCGTTGTGTTGTTTCTTTTCTTGTTGTTCAGTAGTGGAGCCCAGTTGGGACGATCGGGGATCTAGCAGTTGGGTTGTCTTCTTTTCTTTTGGTTCCGTTGTCGGACCCATGTGTGTATCTTGAATGATGTATGATTTTATTATGTATTGTGTGAAGTGGCGATTGTAAGCCAACTCTTTATCCCATTCTTGTTCATTACATGAGATTGTGTGAAGATGACCCTTCTTGCGACAAAACCACAATGCGGTTATGCCTCTAAGTCGTGCCTCGACACGTGGGAGATATAGCCGCATCGTGGGCGTTACAAGTTGGTAATCAGAGCCATCCCCGACTTAGGAGCCCCCTGCTTGATCGAATCGCTGACGTTGTTGAGTCTAGAACAAAAATGTTTTGAGTCTTAGGATTATATATATCGGAGAGTAGGATTCTTTTTACTCCTCAGTCCCTTCGTCGCTCTGGTGAGGTCTCCTGACGTAGAAGTTTTGACTCTTCTCTCCTCAAATTTCACAAAAAAAATAGGATCACGCGGGTATCTTGGAATCGTTCCGATGGTTTTGTGACGAGAACATTGTTCTTAGTGCCTCCTGACATTTAGGGGTTGTGGTAGTGTCCCGGGGAGTTGAGCTCCGAGGTGTTGTCGTCACAATTTTATCGTTGTAGTTCTGGAATACCTGAGTTTCGCCGACATCAAAATCTCTTTTATGCAGTTGTTGGTGAGATCACCTCGACGCCACCCAGTACTGGGGCGGGAGTTCGGGAGTATTGCCATAACTTGTATAACGAATGTTTTTCGAAGGTTGAGGTAAATGATTTCCGAAGGTTTCTTGGTTATGTGTTGACGGATGGATACAGTTGGATCTAGGGATTGCTAGTTTGGGTGATATATTTTGTGTCCCCTGTATCCCCAACACCAGATTGCATAACCAGAAAGTTTCGGGAGTTTATAAGTGGGAATTCTAGTAGCCTTAGGATATCTTTCCGACAGACGCATGATATGAGATTGGGGTTCGACGTCTAGTGGTCCGCCTGTACACGGTTGATTTTACAGTGGTCTCGTAGTGTCTTAAAGAGTCCTTGGCGATGCCAACTCGGGGACGCTTCGTATGTCATGTGCACTGCCTTGTACATGATGGTGTTGTACGATCGAGCCCGTGTGGGCCCCACCACGAAAACTTCGGACAAAATCTCTATCATATGTTTGTTCCGGCTTATTTTGCAAGCCAATCCTTTGTTTTGTTTTGTTTTGTGGTATTCGGGTTGCTTCGAAGTCAAGTGTTGATTCCAGACCTTCCTAAGCGGTGTTCTCTTACTTCTATGTGGATACTAATCATTCTTGATCATCGAGGTCGTCATGTTAATTTCTTTTCCAACCGGTGTGCTTCTCTTCAAGTAAATCCGATCATTTCAACATTCGCGAGATCAATTCTCAGTTCTTTGCAATGGTGTTTGCTTCATCCGTCCCAAGTTGTCTTTGTTTTCCCGCCCTCCCACCCTTTTTCTTGAAACACTCAGATTTCTTAATCAAGTATCCATCTTATGGATGTGAAGTCTCTTCATTCTTTTCCTCCATGTTCTTAACCGGTGGTTCTCATGAAGATGTTCTTCAAGTTTATCATTATTCGTTCTCTTTCTTCTCCAGTGGACTAAAGTCAAGCTTTTAGTGTTGATCGTATTCTTTTCCTCGTTTCAAATGCTTTCTTATGCCGGTGTACCTCTTAATCATCCACTTCTCGCCATTCATTTGTTCCGGAGTGCTGAAGTTATCTCTGAAGGTTCGTGTTTCCACTCCGCATCAATTCTAATTAGTTCGAGGTTGTTACCTCATTCAAGCCATTTAATTCAACCGGTGCAATCTCATTTTCAAGTAATCATTTCAACGGTGTTTCTTTTGAGTGGGCCCTAACCCACAGGGTTTTTTTTCCAGGATCTTACCTGACTCATCTAATTTTTCCGGAGTTATTCTCAAATTCATTGCAAAGTTTGACGTAAGAATGAATTATCATCAGTCATATGTCTTTCTCCAAGATCTTTCAAATTCTTTTCATTGTTGATTCAACCTTTTATATTCTTCATGGTTCCGGAGTGCCTCATAAATTCATGGTGGTGTTTCTCGTCATCATTCTCAACATTTGAAGACCGAAGAAGAGTTTTTCCTCCAAATCTTATCCGTTCTCTTGAAGATTCATGGTTCTAACTTGTTGCCATCCTCTCAAATTGTTTCCAATCGCGCAATTCTTTTCTTACCCTCCGGAGCATTCCAGAGTTGTTTTCATTTCTTGATCATCCAAAGGCCATCATTTCAGAAGATTTATTCGTTCTCAACATCCAGCTCTTGTTCTCCAAATCTTACCGGTGCATCGTTCAAATATCCTCTAATCAGTTCATGATCTTTCGTTCTCATGTGTCTAAATTCTGTCAAGTATCTTCATTCATTTTCTAATTCTTTCCGTTGAATCGTGCCTTTGCTACTTTCATTTTCAATTCTCGCGGTGGTTCGTTCAAGATTTTCTCTCCCTTCGTTATCATATCAATTTATTCGTTGTTTCAATCCTACCAGTGGTTCGATGAAGACCTTCACTAGTTTGCGCAATATCTATCTTAATCCTTTCTACGAGAATAAGTAGTGTGCCAAATCCGTTGCTTGTCATCAATTTAAATTGGTGAAGGATACGCGTAATGTAATTCTTATTCTTGTTTCCTCCAAGTGTTTAATCCTTTCTTTTGGAGTTTGTTCATGATATCAAATTCTGGATTTCAATTGTTCATCTTTTCTTTTCGGAGCTCCAAGTTATTTCAATTATATCATTTCAAAGCTTCATCTAATCATTGCAAGGCTTCTCCCGGAGTTCTTTTCAACTTTCCATTTCATTTGATCATTCTTTTATTACCGGAGTTCTTCATGGAGGCTCTACATGGTGGTTCATCAAGGATTCCTTTCATTTTTCAATTGTTCTTCAAGATTTCTCTTGAAGTTATGATCCGTCAAGCTATACTCTAAAATAAACATGGTGCTCAACACATGTTTGTTTTGAGAAGTTCAAGCATTCTTCATCTTGCATTCCGAAGTGCAATTCTTTCTCTTATCTTTTGAGGTGGTGTTATGTCATTCTTGACAATTTGAGTTCGCGTTTCATGATTCACATGTTGTCAAGAATGAGATATTTTAAATCCACCAATCTCTTCGTTGGATCTATCTTGTGTCATGTTTCACCTAAAGCCTTCCCTAAGGAATGTTGCTATTATGGTGCTTATCAATGATCAAGTTTTTCTCCTATCCTCTCGGTGATAGAAGATTTCATCTCTTCGTTGATCTCTAGCAAGCAATTGTTTTCGTTAGTGGCAAAATTGCACCTCATAATTTTGAGAAGTTTTCCATAAGCCCACTACAAGCTTATTCTTTTCGTTGTTGGTTTTCCAACAACTCCGTTCTAACCTTCTTGGAAGGATGCTTCCCAAATTCAATTGTGGTGGAAGTTATCATTTCCTTCTCCGTTCTTTTATTCCGACGATCCATTTCCTATTCGTTCGTCCCGGAGGCATTGTGATGTTGCTCTCTTCGACCAATCATCTTGTTTTGTCAAGATCATGTAATTTTTCCTTTCTTATCCGTTTAACCGGAGTGCTGTCTGAAATCTTTCTTACCCCTTGTGCCATTCTAGCATTAGTTCCGGAGGCAATGTGTGTTAATTTCATCGAGTATCCTCTCATCTTGTCAAGATCATGGTCAATTCCTTCCATTTACAGTCGGAGTGCTGTCCAAATTATATCATTATTATTCCTTCTCTATCTTGTTTTAACCGGAGTGGTTTAAATATCTATTGTGTCACTTAACCTCAAGGTTCTCATGGAGTTCCTTGCTTCTCTTTTCTACCGGTGTGCTTTCATATTCCTTTTGATCCGTTAAGCTCTTGTTTCATATTCTTCAACCTACAAAGGTTCTCGCAATGATCCTTGTTCCTCTTGCTGAACGGAATGTTGTAAATTTTGTTCACCTCCGTCGTGTCATTTCTTCAAGCTTTGCGACCTCTCAAGGTTCTTTGGTTTCACTCGCTTGTCAAAGAAGCAATTAGTTTTACCTCTTCTCTTCCTCTTCCGTTTTCCCTCCGGTGCCATCCTAGATCTCGGGACGAGATCCTCTTGTAGTGGTGGAGTGTTGTGACGCCCCGAGACCGACGCTCCGATTGCCTTCCTTGTTTGGCGAGTCGGCTCTGTTATTTATTTTGTTGTTGCATTTCTTCATTGCATCATCCGCATTTGTTTTCATAAAACTTGCATCCGCCCGTAGTGGCCGCGCCCCCCTTGCTTCCGCTGACCCTTCCGAGACCAACCTCGTTCTTCGTTTTCCCTCTTTCTTAAACCGGAGTCCCTCTTTGCACAGTGCTTCGTCCCCTCGCGCGCGTCCGAAATTTGTCCCGAACCCGAACCGGACTTTCGTTACCGTTGGGTTCGGATCATCCCCAAACATCTACAAAACATCTCCGTTTTCTCATTTGGTCTCTCTAACCTATTTTTTCTCGGACCGTCCGATTATAATCGGAGGGCCCGAATAGCCCCTAAACTAATCTACCTACTATATAACCAGACAAACCCTAAAATCTAGGGAGATGTCCCATCCATCCCCGCCGCCACATTCCACCTTAGCATCTCCCACCTCGGGATCCCTCCAGATCCACTCTCTGTCCTTCCCTCATTTTCCCCACCGGACCAATCCATCTCCCACCTCGACTTCGAGCGCCCTGCAGCCTCCCGCATCTGATCCAGGGAGAGCAGCACCCTCCCGAGCTCCTCCATGTCGTGCTCCTCCTCGAGCCCGAGGACGTGCCTCCTTTGCTCGATCCCCACCGCGACAAGGCCAGACCCTGTCGCCCTTCTCCTTTTCCTCTGTCCTTCTCCACCTCCCTAATCTCTCTGCTCCCTCTCTGCTGCTATGGTCAGGTGCCTCGTCGTCCACGCCAAGACCAGCTAGCAGGCGTTCGTCGTCCTGAACCTCGCCGGGATCCACCTCCCCTCGTCCAGATCGGCCGGTCTCCGCCATCCCCGTCTTCGTCAACTGCGAGGAGCGCCGACGCCTGTCTTCGTCGCCACCCACAGGAGCTTCCCCGCCGCCAGATCGGGCCGCCTCCGCCCGGTTCCTCTCGCGCCATCGCCCCGCGTGCTCTGCCCGTCGCCACGAACGCCGGCAAGCAGCAACAGCACCCAGGTCGCCGTGCCTCCTCCTCCCGTCCTTCTCCTGCTCGCCTTCTCTCTGCTTCCCTTCTTCTGCTTCCCCTCTCTCTAATCCCTCTCTCTCCCAGATACTCCGTCGCCATGGATGCCAGCCGCTGCTTCGTCTCTGCATCGAGCACCGCTCGTCCTGGAGCGTTGACCGTGCCCCGCCGGACCTCCTTCCTCCGCATCCGGCCACGCCGGCGGCAAGCCCTGCCTCCGCGCCAAGCCCTCCCGTTGCCGCCTCGCTCACGCCCTGCTCGCCGGCGCCGAGTCCCTGTCGCCGCTGCTCTGCTTCCCTGTCGAGCAGAGGACGACCCTGCCTCAAGCGCACGCCTGTGACCAAGCGCACCCCACATCGCTCCCGTTGACCAGTGTCTGGGCCACTTCCAGCCCAGGAAGGTCCAGCACCACCTCGGCCTTCCCTCCAGCCGGCCGGCATGCGCCCCTCTTGGGCCTCCTCCATCGACCGGGCCACGAGCCCATGTGAGCAGTCCCCCTCTCCTGTACACTGTTGGCCCAGATAGTTTCAGCCCGTGGTTGTGTTTTTTTTTCCTCGACGAATTTGCTAAATATCCTGTGCATGCATATTTACAGATAAATGCCATCATATTAAAGTGTTAATAAGTATTTATCCATGCATCCAAATTAAACATGTCATATATGTAAAATGTTCAGATTTCTGTCTAGTTTCACAATATGCTGCTCTCATCCATGTTTAAGATGTTTAAGTTGCTGTTTACATTTATTTTACTTAAATAACATGCTAAAATAATTTAATTCATAACTAATTAACCGTAGCTCGGATTTTAATAAACTTTATATGTAAATGGGGCAGAAAAATGCATAGATTAACATGGTGCACTTCATTTTGCTGTTTAACAATATTAAAATTGCGTTTATGGCAGAACAGTAGCAAATCTAAATATTGCACATGAGGATTTTCCGGAATTGTTGTTGTTTGTTTCCGGCCTCATTGAACTTGCTTAAATGTGTAGTTTACTTATGCTTCACCCCTTGCCATGTTTAATAACATTTAATATTGTTGGGTACATAAACGAGAGAGAACTAAATAATTAAATGTGGTGTTTCTTCAATATGCAACTCGTTGCATACTGAGCTCCACTTAACTTGTAGTATTGTTTGTTGCACTTTGCCATGCCATGCATATTTAAACCGGACATGCATCATACTTGTTTGTGCATCATGCCATGTTTATGTGGTGGTTGTTTAATATGTTGTTTGTTTCTTTCCGGGTTGCTTCTCTCGTTAGCTTCGGTTTCTTTCCGGAGTTGTGAGGATTCGTTCGACTCCATCCGTTGGTCTTCTTCATGGACTCGTTCTTCTTCCTAGCGGGATCTCAGGCAAGATGACCACCCCTCGAAATCACTTCTATCTTTGCTTTGCTAGTTGCTCGTTCTATTGCCATGCTACGCCACCTACCACTTGCTATATCATGCCTCCCATACTGCCACGTCAGCCCCTAACCTTTTCACCCTTCCTAGCAAACCATTGTTTGGCTATGTTACCGCTTTTGCTCAACCCCTCTTATAGCGTTGCTAGTTGCAGGAGAAGATGAAGATTGCTCCATGTTGGATTCTATTTATGTTGGGATATCACAATATCTCTTATCTTAATTAATGCATCTATATATTTGGTAAAGGGTGGAAGGCTCGGCCTTACGCCTGGTGTTTTGTTCCACTCTTGCTGCCCCTAGTTTCCGTCATACCGGTGTTATGTTCCTTGATTTTGCGTTCCTTATGCGGTTGGATGATTTATGGGACCCCCTTGACAGTTCGCTTTGAATAAAACTCCTCCAGCAAGGCCCAACCTTGGTTTTACCATTTGCCTACCTAAGCCTTTTTCCCTTGGGTTCTGCAGACTCAAGGGTCATCTTTATTTTAACCCCCCCGGGCCAGTGCTCCTCTGAGTGTTGGTCCAAACTAGAGCACCGTACGAGACCATCCCTTGGCAACTTGGGTTACGTCGGTACCTGTACGCTTTGCTTATCCGGTGTGCCCTGAGAACGAGATATGTGCAGCTCCTATCGGGATTTGTCGGCACATTCGGGTGGTCTTGCTGGTCTTGTTTTACCATTGTCAAATGTCTTGTAACCGGGATTCCGAGACTGATCGGGTCTTCCTGGGAGAAGGAATATCCTTCGTTGACCGTGAGAGCTTATAATGAGCTAAGTTGGGACACCCCTGCAGGGTATTATCTTTCGGAAGCCGTGCCCGCAGTTATGAGGCAGATGGGAATTTGTTAGTATCCGGTTGTAGAGAACTTGACACTTGACCTTAATTAAAACGCATCAACCGCGTGTGTAGCCGTGATGGTCTCTTCTCGGCGGAGTCCGGGAAGTGAACACGGTTTCTGGGTTATGTTTGACGTAAGTAGGAGTTCAGGATCACTTCTTGATCATTGATAGTTCACGACTGTTCCGTTGCTTCTCTTCTCGCTCTCTTTTGTGCAAGTTAGCCACCATATATGCTTATTGCCGCTGCAGCTCCACCTTATTACACCATCCTTTCCTATAAGCTTAAATAGTCTTGATCTCGCGGGTGTGAGATTGCTGAGTCCTCGTGACTCACAGATACTTCCATAACAGTTGCAGGTGCCGATGAGACCAGTGCAGATGACACAACTGAGCTCAAGTGGGAGCTCGATGAAGATCTTGTCCGTTGTGTTGTTTCTTTTCTTGTTGTTCAGTAGTGGAGCCCAGTTGGGACGATCGGGGATCTAGCAGTTGGGTTGTCTTCTTTTCTTTTGGTTCCGTTGTCGGACCCATGTGTGTATCTTGAATGATGTATGATTTTATTATGTATTGTGTGAAATGGCGATTCTAAGCCAACTCTTTATCCCATTCTTGTTCATTACATGGGATTGTGTGAAGATGACCCTTCTTGCGACAAAACCACAATGCGGTTATGCCTCTAAGTCGTGCCTCGACACGTGGGAGATATAGCCGCATCGTGGGCGTTACAGCAATTCTATAAGATCATACTTAAAAGATATAAGTGAAGCACATGAAGTATTCTGTAAATAAAGGAAGGTCTATCTCATACTAGCATGGTTCCTAAAGGAAAAACAAAAACACAAAGGACACAAATCATGTGAACAAAACAAAAACCGAGGTATACCGATATTTGTTGAAGAAGAAGGATGGGATGCCAACCGGGGCATCCCCAAGCTTAGATGCTTGAGTATCCTTTGAAATGTTTACTTGGGGTGCCTTGGGCATCCCCAAGCTTGAACTCTTGCCTCTCTTTATTCTTCTCATATTGATAGCTCTTCGATCTTTGGACACTTCATCCACATAGAACTTTGACAAAAACTTTGTGAGATCCGTTAGTGTAATAAAGCAAATCACTACCTTTAGGTACTGTTTAAAACTTATTATAATTTCATATTAGAACTATATCTACTGTATTCCAACTTCACCATGGTTCATATCCCCCTATACTACCCATAGATTCATCAAAATAAGCGAACAACTCATAGAAAACAGAATCTGTCAAGAACAGGACAGTCTGTAGTAATCTGGAGTTTAGTAAACTTATGTAACTCCAACAAATTCTAAAAAAATATGAAATTTTAAACATTTGTACAGAAGTAATTTGCAAAACGTTTCAGATCCATTTGACCTTCCAGTAAAAAATGTAAAATCACGCGCCACAGCCAAAGTTTCTGTTTTTGTTCTCCACATAGTAAACAAGCAATCTAATCATCCTAAAACCAAAGCTTGGCACATTATTTTTATAATACAATGGATATATACAAGGGAGTAATTATTTACAGAGAAACTTCCATGAAAAATTCTACATTGTTTCAATGAGCATGAACACAAGTTCTCAAGGTCGACCCTCACTTCTTCAATGCATAACTTTCCAATCACTTCTCTTTTTGAAAAACTTTTTAGGCATGAAAGGCAATTAATTTTTTTTGTATTTCCATTCTTTAAAAAAAATATGTTTCACCCACAACTAAACAAAAACAAAAAAGGAAAAACAAAATCTACTTAGTGAAGAAAGCAGACAAGCACACACGAGAATATCAACCCCACACTATTGCTCCCCGGCAACGGCGCCAGAAAAGAGCTTGATAATCCCCAAGTGCAGGGAATCATCGTAGCAATTTCCAAAGGTGGAAGTGATAAGTATGGAGTGTCGAACCCACAAGGAGCTAATGGTAAGATCAATATTCTCTCAAGCCCTATCTGCCACTGATACGACTCTACGTACACCAAACGTTTGCTTCCAACTAGAAAGGAGAAATAAAACTACGTTGTGGGTATGAAGAGGAAACCTTTGTATGATATCGGAGAGCTAAAATATAAAAGTAGGTGCTGTTATCATAAAGTTAGAATATATTACTAAATATTATCAATAGCGAGTGTGGAATAATGATGGGTCGGTGTGCGGAATTATCCTGGGCAATTGTTAACAAGACTGGTAATCACTATTGAGATTTCATATGAGGGAGAGGCATAAGCTAACATACTTCCTCTTCTTGGATCATATGCACTTATGATTGGAACTCTAGCAAGCATCCACAACTACTAAAGATCATTAAGGTAAAACCCAACCATAGCATTAAAGCATCAAGTCCTCTTTATTGCCATACATAACAACCCCCTTACTCGGGTTTGTGTTTCAGTCACTCACCAACCCACTATAAGCGAATCATGAACGTATTGCAACACCCTACAGCGGGAATCCCTCACGCTTGCGCAACACGGAGAGCACCATAGGACAGCACCAATAATAAAACATACAATTCATACCAATCTAGATCATCACTCAACCCAAAGACAAAGGATATCTACTCAAAACATCATAGGGTGGCATCACATCATTGGATCATAATATGTGGCATAAAGCACCATGTTCAAGTAGGGATTACAGAGGGGTGCGGGAGAGTGGACCGTGTAAAAGAGATGAGGATGGTGATGATGGTGGTGATGTTGATGAAGACGATCACCGCGGCGATTATTCCCCTCCCGATGGCACTCTGGCGCCACCAAGAGAGAGGAGCAGAGGTTCTCCCCCTTGTGCTTCCTCCTCCATGGCCTCCCCCCTAGATGGGGAGAGGTTCTCCCTCTGGTCCTTGGCCTTCATGGAGATGATGGCCCCCCTGGGATCCTCCTCCATGGCCTCCGGTGATGATGACCCCTCCGGCAGGGTGCTAGAGAGGGCCTAGGTTGATTTCTCGTGGCTACAGAGGCTTGCGGCGGCGGAACATCCGATCTAGGTGATGCGATTCCTTTGGTGCCGCTTGGAATTGGGCACACATGCAAACGCTAAGCACTATATCAGGCCTAGATGCACATAGTAGAGTAAAGAACCAATCATGGAGTGGTATACCTTTTGATCGAACTTTTTACCATTGGCGTCGTGTACCCTTTGCAGTCTTGCATTCCAAACTTCTTCAGGCAATCTTTGAGGTATTTCTCTTGTGATATGAAGATGCCATTTCTCTGCTGACGGATTTGAAGACCAAGGAAGAACTTCAGCTCACCCATCATGGACATCTGATATTGCTCTTGCATCATATTCCAAAACTCATCATTGTATATGTTGTTAGTGCAGCCGAAGATAATGTCATCCACATAGATTTGGCATACAAAAAGTTCACCATCATATGTCTTCGTGAAGAGAGTGGGATCTAGAGAACTAGGTTTGAAGCCTTTGCTCTTCAGGAAGTCTTTGAGTGTGTCATACCAAGCGCGAGGTGCTTGTTTGGGGCCATACAATGCCTTGTTGAACTTGTATACCCGGTCAGGACGCTTTGGATCTTCAAAACCGGTAGGTTGTGCAACATACACTTCTTCTTCAATTTTGCCGTTGAGGAAGGCACTCCTTGAAGGAAATTTGCCCTAGAGGCAATAATAAAGTTGCTATTTATATTTCCTTACATATCATGATAAATGTTTATTATTCATGTTAGAATTGTATTAACCGGAAACTTAGTACATGTGTGAATACATAGACAAAACAGAGTGTCCCTAGTATGCCTCTACGTGACTAGCTCGTTAATCAAAGATGGTTAAGTTTCCTAACCATAGACATGTGTTGTCATTTGATGAACGGTTTCACATCATTAGAGAATGATGTGATGGACAAGACCCATCCGTTAGCTTAGCATAATGATCGTTAAGTTTTATTGCCATTGCTTTCTTCATGACTTATACATATTCCTCTGACTATGAGATTATGCGACTCCCGAATACCAGAGGAACACCTTGTGTGCTATCAAGCGTCACAACGTAACTGGGTGATTATGAAGATGCTCTACAGGTGTCTCCGAAGGTGTTTGTTGGGTTGTCATAGATCAAGATTAGGATTTTTCACTCCGAGTATCGGAGAGGTATCTCTGGGCCCTCTCAGTAATGCACAGCACTATAAGCCTTGCAAGCAATGTGACTAATGAGTTAGTTGCAGGATGATGCATTATGGAGCGAGTAAAGAGACTTGCCGGTAACGAGATTGAACTAGGTATGATGATGTCGACGATCGAATATCGGGCAAGTAACATATCAATGATAAAGGGAATAACGTATGTTGTTATTGTGGTTTGACCGATAAAGATCTTCGTAGAATATGTAGGAACCAATATAAGCATCTAGGTTCCGCTATTAGTTATTGACCGGAGATGTGTCTCGGTCATGTCTACATAGTTCTTGAACCCGTAGTGTCCGCACGCTTAACATTCGATGACGATTTGTATTATGAGTTCCTTCTGGCCCATAAAAAATCATGGTGGAGTTTCGTGGCATTTGGACTCCGTCTGGTATTGATTTTCTGCGATGTAAAAAACATGGAAAAAACAGGCACTTGGCACTATGTCAATATGTTAGTACCCAAAAATGATATAAAATGACTATAAAATGATTATAAAACAACCAAGATTGATAATATAACAACATGGAACAATCAAAAATTATCATTGGAGACGTATCAGCATCCCCAAGCTTAACTCCTACTTGTCCTCGAGTAGGTAAGTGATAAAAACATTTTTTTATGTGGAATGCTGCCTATCATGTCATATCATATTCTTTTCTTTATAGCATGGACAATTGGAATTTTATGTGATTCAAAGCAATAGTCTAGTTTTGACATAATAATTTAGGTACTGAAGCATATCGACAAGCAACCATGTCTTTCAAAATATCAATGCTAAAATAAGTTATCCCTAGCAAATCATGCTCAAACATTGATCCATTCATGAAACACACTCGAATATTAGCTACACCTAATACTTAAGTACGATCATATTGCCTCCTAGTTGGTGCTTTTTATGAGAGAAGATGGAGACTCAAGTTCAAAATAAAAATTTCATAAAGTAAAAGAAGGGCCCCTCGCAGAGGGAAGTAGGGATTTGTAGAGGTGCCAGAGCTCAAAGCAAAAAACTTATAGATAAAAACGTTTTGTGAGGTGTATCCATCCCACCAACGAAAACTACTTAGAGTTCCCAACACTTTCCAGGCTAGATATGCCATAGGCGGTTCCCAAACAGAAAATACTGTTTATTTCTTTTTCCACCATACTTTCACTTTCCATGTTTAACCGTATCCACGAGTGCCCTCCATACCAACACTTTGCAAGGAATTTATTATTTGACAACATAAAGTAAAATCATTTTTTCATTTCGGGACTAGGAATCCCTAAGACCTTTGCCTTACTCTCGTGCAATGACAAGTGAATAAACACTCATCTTGAGAATAACACATCCAGCATAGAAAATATTAGCCACCCGTTACTGTTTCGCGAGCGAAACAAACACACAAAAGAGAAGTTTATTTTGAAAATTAGAGATGGCACATGCAAATTTGCTTAGAAGGGCAAAAGAATACCGCATATAGGTAGATATAGTGGACTCATGTGGCAAAACTTGTTTAAAGGATTTTGGATGCACAAGTAGAGATCATACTCGGTGCAAAGTGAAGGCTAGCAAAAGATTGGGAAGCGACCAACCAAGAAACGGATAATCTCATAACCAAGCATTAAGCATAAATAACACCGAATAATGCACCACAAGTAGGATATAATTTTCATAGCATGACTATTGACTTTCGTACTTGCATAGTGAATCACAAACCTTAACACCAATATTCTTACTAAAGCATAATTACTCATGAACATAACTCACATATCACATCATCATATCTCAAAACTATTACTAAGAATAAGTTTATTTTGTCCAATGATCTTCATGAAAGTTTTTATTATATCCTTCTTGGATATCTATCACTTTGATACTATTTTTCATGTGTTGCTTTTCATAAGATCAAACAAATATAAGTGAAGATCATGAGCATAATTCTTTTTCTTTCACTCAAAATAATTTAAGTGAAGCAAGAGAGAATTTCTTGAAAATTTTACTAACTCTCAAATAAATCTAAGTGAAGCAAGAGAGCATTTCTTCAAAAATACTAAGCACACCATGCTCAAACAGATATAAGTGAAGCACTAGAGCAAGTCCATTGCTCATAAAAATTTAAGTGAAGCATAGAGAGCAATTCTAACAAGCAAAGACTCATATCATACAAGACGCTCCAAGCAAAACACATATCATGTGACGAATAAAAATATAGTTTCAAGTAAAATACCGATAGTTGTTGGAAGAAAGCAGGGATGCCACTCGGGGGCATCCGCAAGCTTAGTTGGTTTCTCATTTTTGGATAATAGCTTGGGATGCCGGGCATCCCCAAGCTTAGGCTCTTCTATCCTTCCTTCATCCATCGTAAGATAACCCAAAACTTGAAAACTTCAATCACACAAAACTCAACAAAACCTTCGTGAGATCCGTAAGTGTAAGAAAAATAAACCAGTACTATAAGTGTTGTATCAAACCAATTCTTATTTTGTTTTTTTGTTATATCTACTGTATTCCAACTTTTCTATGGAAAAAACTCATCAAAGAAAACCATAGAGCCATCAAAATAAGCACACAACACAAAGAAAACAGAATCTGTCAAAACAGAACAGTTTGTAGCAATCTGATATGTTCGGATACTTCTGGAACTCCAAAAATTCTGAAAAACTAGGACAACCCGGGTAATTTGTATATTAATCTTCTTCAAAAAGAATTGGCATTTTATCACGTTCTGGTGAATTGTAACAATTATTTTCGTGAGAACAAAGTTTCTGTCTTTTTCAGCAAGATCAAACAACGATCACCCAAGAAGATCTTATTGGTTCTACTTGGCACAAACACTAATTAAAACACAAAAACACAATCATAACAGTAGCATAATTGCACTAACACTCAAGAACAGAAATAAAAGAGAAAAAATAAAATTTATTCATTGGGTTGCCTCCAAACAAGCGCTATCGTTTTACGCCCCTAGCTAGGCATAATATTTCAATGATGCTCACACAACAGATAATAATCGAAACACAAAGAGAGCATCATGAAACATGTGACAAACACATTTAAGTCTAACATACTTCCTATGCATAGGAATTTTATAGGAAAACAAATTATCAAAACAAGAAATATCTAGCATATGCAAAGGAGAGGAATAAAACATTGACAATCTCAACACAAGGAGAGGAAATTTAATAACATGAAAATTTCTACAACCATATTTTCCTCTGTCATAATAATTGTAGTCGGATCATAAATAAATTCAATAATATAATTATCATATAAAAATTTCTCTTTATGATCCACATGCATGCAAAGTGGACACTCTTCCAAAATAGTGGGATTATCATCAAATAAAGTCATGACCTTTCCAAACCCACTTTCATCAAAAATTTCATAAGATTGAACACTGTCCAAATATGTGGGATTATTTTGAACTAAAGTTGACACTCTTCCAAACCCACTTTCAATATTATCGCAAACATACTCATCATGAGGCTTAAATAACTTTTCAAGATGATAAGAAATATTATCACCCCAATCATGATCATTGCAATAAGTAGCAGACATGACAAAACAAGCATCCCCAAGCTTGGGGTTTTGCATATTATTAGCACAATTGACATTAATAGAATTTATAGTAAAATTATTGCAATCATGCTTTTCATTCAAGGAGCTATCATGAATCACATCATAAATTTCTTCAGCACAATTTTCAGATTCACGATTCTCAAGCAAAACATCATAAAGATAATCTAGTGCACTCAACTCACCAGCAATTGGTTCATCATGATTGGATCGTTTAAAAAGATTAGCAAGTGGATGGGGATCGATATCGGTAGATTTTTAGCTAGCGAAGATGCAAGCATATAGAAGGTACATGGCAACACAAGCAGACAAAAGATCTCACGAGAGAAAGGCCAACGAAAAAGTGGGCAAATAAAACGACAAATTTTTGTGAAGTGGGGGGAGAGGAGAACGAGGGGCAAATGGAAAATAATGTAAATTGCAAGGAGATGAGATTTGTGATTAGGAACCTAGTATATGTTGAAGATCCTCCCCGGCAATGGCGCCAGAAATTCCTTTTGATGTCGCTTGAAGATACGTCGGTATTTCCCCAAAGAGGAAGGGATGATGCAGCACAGTGGCAGTAGGTATTTTCCCTCAGAAATGAAACCAAGGTTATCGAACTAGTAGGAGAAACAAGCAACACAACGTAAACAGCCCCTGCACACAAGTAACAACACCTTGCAATCCGACGTGTTAAAGGGGTTGTCAATCCCTTTCGGGGTACAGCGCCAGAAATTGCGTGTTGATGGGAGAAAGTTGTAATAGATTGAATAAATAGATCGCAAATAAAATAAAGTGCAGCAAAGTATTTTTGTATTTTTGGTTTAATAGATCTGAATAAAAAGTGCAAATAAAATAGATCGCAAAGCAAATATATGAGAAATAAGACCCAGGGGCCGTAGGTTTCACTAGTGGATTCTCTTGAGAAAAACAGCAAACGGTGGGTAAACATATTACTGTTGGGCAATTGATAGAACTTCAAATAATTATGACAATATCCAGGCAATGATCATTATATAGACCGACTCCTGCCTGCATCTACTACTATTACTCCGCACATCGACCACTATCTAGCATGCATCTAGTGTATTGAGTTCATGGAAAAATGGAGTAATCCAATAAGAACGATGACATGATGTAGACAAGATCTATCTATGTAGAGATAGACCCCCATCATTTTATCCTTAGTAGCAACGATACATACGTGTTAGTTCCCTTTCTGTCACTGGGATCAAGAACCGTAAGATCGAACCCACTACGGGGCACCTCTTCCCATTGCAGGATAAATAGATCAAGTTGGCCAAACAAAACCCAAATATCGGAGAAGAAATACGAGGCTACAACTAATCATGCATATAAGAGATCGAAGAAACTCAAATAACTTTCATGGATATAAAAAGATATAACTGATCATATACTCGAAGTTCATCAGATCCCAACAAACACACCACAAAAGAGTTACATCATATGGATCTCCAAGAGACCATTGTATTGAGAATTCAGCGAGAGAGAGAAAGCCATCTAGCTACTAACTACAGACCCAAAGGTCTACAAATAACTACTCACGCATCATCGGAGAGGCACCAATGGAGGTGGTGAACCCCATCCGAGATGGTGTCTAGATTGGATCTGGTGGTTCTGGACTCTGCGGAGGCTGGATGAATATTTCATCGATCCCCCTAGGGTTTCTGGAATATTGTGTTATTTAAAGAGAAAAGAGGCGGCCCGGGGGCACCCGAGGTGGGCACAACCCACCAGGGCGTGCCTGGGCCTCCTGGCGCGCCCTGGTGGGTTGTGCCTCCCTCGGGGCACCCCCCAAGCGCAGCCAGGGCCCAATGTGTTCCTTCTGGCCCATAAAAATTTATCGTGGAGTTTCGTGGCATTTGGACTCCGTCTGGTATTGATTTTTTGCTATATAAAAAACATGGGAAAACAGCAACTGGCACTTGGCACTATGTCAATAGGTTAGTACCAAAAAATGATATAAAATGACTATAAAATGATTATAAAACATCCAAGATTGATAATATAACAACATGGAACAATAAAAAATTATAGATACGTTGGAGACGTATCAGTAATCGAATGCTGCAAATCAGTCCAAGAATAAATGGGCCTTGAGAAGGCCGAAAGATAACACGGGCTGGAAATGGCCCAATGGAATAATGTGTTGTTAATGGGTATAAAGCGATACACTATTCATTACGGGCCAGTTTCACCACGGGTCGTTAATGGGCGAAGAGTTACAAAGGGCCTCATATGGGCCAAAAGACGTCATGGGCCATACATGGGCCGGAAGTTACAATGGGCTGGAATCATATCGGACAGCCCAGATGACGCTACTAGGCCTAATTCGGATTGGCCATAATGGGTCGTGAGTTAGCGGGCTGTAAATGAGCTATATGCGAACAGACTACTAATAGGCTTTAAGTGGGACGGCTGTTACCTTTTTTCTAGGTCAAACGGGCCGGCCTTTTAACCTGAATGGGCCACTGTTGGGCTGAGCCATTGGTTGACGTATCATAGGCGCATCCCGTCCATTCATTGGATGACAACTGTCCTAATGCTGGGCCGACACGTGGATCCGCCGGCGAATGAGAATTTTACACATGGAAAATCCCCGTTGGTACGGGCTGTTAACGGGTTATGGGATCCAAACCGGAACCGGATAGCTTAACGGTGACCCGTTATAGTGGATGCCACGTGTAGGTTCCCTTTGACGAAAGCACTTCCATGACGCGCCATTCATCGTCATGGAAGTGGACACTTCCGTGATGATAATTTTGGTATTGTCATGGAACACTTCTACGACAGCACATGTGTGACTATCTTGGTTCTGTCATAAAATCGTCATGGATGTACATGCATGATAGAAAACGTGACCTACTATGACAAACACGTATCATCACGGAAGTTTATTTCTTTGTAGTGTTGTGACTTGTCGCTCTATGGAGCCTTGTGCCTTCGTGCATTTTCTGCATGTATGTGGCACGGGCACTCCCACCCATGTTTGTGCGACATTGGAGAGGAGACGGAGAATGTCCGATGAGGACAACGGATTGAAGTCGTACACCACTTAATTGGAGACTTGTTCCTAGCCGCTTGTCTTGTCAGTACAAAAGACTCATCTGTGATATTATGGCCCAAACAAAACTTTTTCTTTCATAGTTATGACACTTCTATGACAATAATTGTGGCAAAAACAGGTATCATCATAGATGTGGTGGGCTGCTACTTCTTGATCTTGCGTTGTTTTTTCCCTTGAAGAGGAAAGGTTGATGCAGGAAAGGAGAGATAATTATTTCCCTCGGATAAGAACAAAGGAAGACACAACTCTCAAATGATTGCACCTGCGCAAACAAACAAATACTTGCACCCAATGCGATAAAGGGGTTGTCAATCCCTTCAGGTTACTTGCAAAGATGAGATTGGATAGAGATAGGTATAAAACATAAATAAAGTGCATAATAAAGTAAAGGTAAATAAATTGAACCTGGGTATTTTTGGGTTTTGGGTTTTATAGATATGAAAATAATATGATAAGAATAGACCCAGGGGGCATAGTTTTCACTAGAGGCATCTCTCATGAAAGAACGCATACGGTGGTTAAACAAATTACTGTTGAGCAATTGACAAAAAAGCGCAAAGCTATGATGATATCTAAGGCAATGATCATGAATATAGGCATCACATCCGTGAAAAGTAGACCGACTCTTGCCTGCATCTACTACTATTACTCCACACATCGACTGCTATCCAGCATGAATCCAGTGTATTAAGTTAACAAGAACGGAGTAACACCTTAAGCAAGATCACAAGATGTAGAGGGATAGGTCCAACCAATATTAAATAAACCCCACCTTTTTATCCTTGATGGAACAATACAAATACGTGCCTCGCTACCCCTTTTGTCACTTGGGGAGGACACCGCAAGATTGAACCCAAAACAAAGCACCTCTCCCATTGCAAGAAAAATCAATCTAGTTGCCAAACCAAATCAATAGATCAGAGAGAAATAAAAAGCTATCTTAATCATGCATAAAAGAGTTCAAAGAAGACTCAAATAATATTCGTAGATAGTTTGATCATAAATAAACAATTCATCGGATCTCAACAAATGCACCGCAAAAGAAGATTACATCGAATAGATCTCCAAGAACATCGAGGAGAACACTGTATTGAAGACCAAAGAGAGAGAGAAGAAGCCATCTAGCTACTAGCTATGGACCCGTAGGTCTGTGGTAAAATACTCACACATCAGCGAAAGGGCAGCAAGGTTGATGTAGAGGCCCTCCGTGATCGAATCCCCCTCCGGCAGAGTACCGAAAAAGACCCCAAGATGGGATCTCACGAGGAGAGACTTGCGGCGGCAAAAACGTATTTTGGTGTGCCCCTGGAATAAGAGGAGTATTTGGGTATTTATAGAGCTAAGATTAGGGTTGGAGGAGCTCCATGGGCCCACAAGCCCTGGAGGCGAGGCGCCCCCTAGGGCGCTGCCTCCAGGCTTGTGGCCACACCGTAGCACTTCTAGCCTCCTCCCGAAGCTTCGTGGGTGTCTTCTTGTCCAACAAAAATCGGAGAAAGGTTTCATTCCGTTTGGACTCCATTTGGTATTGATTTTCTCTAAAAGACAAAAATAAGGAAAAAAACAGCAACTCGCACTGGGCACTAGGTTAATAGGTTATTCCCAAAAAATGATATAAAATAGCATAATAATGGATATAGAACATCCAAGATGGATAATGTAATAGCATGGAACAATAAAAAATGATAGATACATTGGAGACGTATCAAGCATCCCCAAGCTTAATTCCCGCTCGTCCTCGAGTAGTTAAACGATAAAAACAAAACTTTGGATGTGGACCTAATGTGTTTATCAATTTAATATTTCTTCATGTGGCATGAATATTTAGATCCAGAAGATTCAAAACAAAAGTTTGATATTGACAAAAAAACAATAATACTTCAAGCATACCAATAAAGAAATCATGTCTTCTCAAAATATCATGGCTAAAGAAAGTCATCCCTACAAAATCATATAATATTGTCATGCTCTATCTTCATCACAAAAAGTATTTATCATGCACAACCCCGATGACAAGCCAAGAAATTGTCTCATACTTTTGACGTTCTCAAACTTTTTCAACTCTCACTCAATACATGAGCGTGAGCCATGGATATAGCACTATAGGTGGAATAGAATATGATGGTGAAGGTTTGTAGCGACCAGACCTCAGACGGTCAAGTCTCTGTGCATCAGGGTCATCCCTGGATCAGTAATGCTGACATGCACAGTACTCGAAGGATTTATAACAGAGTAGCAATCACACACTTATTACATCGAATGTCCCAAAAGAGAACTTAATACAATAAATATGGCTTAAGGCCATCTAAAAACGATAACAGCGGAAGACTTGGAAGATAAGCGAGTCCATCAACTCCAACGACATCACTGAGTATAAGACCACGACCTAAGGCACCTTACTCTTCGTCTGAAAAGTCTGCAACAAGAAACGTTGCAGCCCGAAAACGGGTCAGCACATGGAATATGCTGGCAATGTAACAAATAGAGAGTAATGAACAGGATAATGCTATACTACATGCATATATGGCTGGTGGAAAGCTCTATGGTTACAGTTTCGCGAAAAGCCAATTTATCCCTACTAGAAAGGAATACATTTTTTTTAACTATCATGGTCGTTGTTAAACATTGAGAATGGGTGACACCATCTCAATCCCAATTAAGTTTCAACATTAATCCCAACAAAATTACTTAAAGTAACATGATGAGATTCACATGATAATCCAAGTACTAGATACTCAAGATGTCCATAACCGGGGACACGGCTAACCATGATTAGATTGTACACTCTGCAGAGGTTTGCGCACTTCTCCCCGCAAGACTCGATCTCCTCCGTTGGGATTCTCGCACTACATGGTGTTTGAGAAACGGATGACCGAGACATAGTCTTTCAGAAGCGTTAGCACCTTACGATCGGGTAGACAGTTACACCTACTTCCCCTACATATGCTACTCTACCACTGTAAGAGTTCACACAACTTAATCAACTATGCTAGAGCCCGTAATAGCTTGCGGCTGCACACGGAAGTTTCTAGCATGAATAATCTTATGATCCCTTTGAGCCTGGGTGGCGGTCCATAAAAAAAACAGGCAATCGCTGGAATACCCAGGTGCCTCAATCCACCCAGATGTGTATTTAAGTTGCCACCTTAAGTTGAACCATTAATTAACAAACTCACATCTGTCATGGATACACTCAAACCCAATCCACGTCTACTAGCATAGCATAGCAATATAAGCAAACGTAGCAGTAACTCCCAAGGGTTTGAATACAAAACAGGTAATAGATACTACCTCATCTACTTCCCCAAACCCACAATTTAATCAGATCCTAATCATGCAGTGTTTGAGGATTGATCTAATGCAATAAAACTGGGTAATGAAAAGTATGATCAAAGTGTTACTTGCCTTGCTGGTGATCCGTGAAACCTAGGGATTTGAAGTAGCAAGCGGCGCACTCCGGGTACTCTATCGCAAACAAACAAGCATACAATAAGTACTCATCTAATGCAAAGGTAAAACTCGAATAAGAGATCTAACCAGAAAGTTCAACTTAAGAACTCCGGTTTGCAAGAAGAATCAAATCAAACAAAGCAACGAAAGTCAAACGGCGAAAGAAACAAGCTTTGTTTACTAATCTGGACCTAAGTCAAATTTTACAGAAACAAAAACTTGTTTGAGTTAGTTAAACAGAAAGAGGGCTTCGAGACGAAACTCTAGGCACTTGAATCGCCTGATTCCAAAAAACGAGCGAAAAGAAAAATGAAAACGAAAAACAGATCGAAAATCACGATCAGAAATAATCACGGAAAATCCGAGAAAAGGAAAACGGACGAACAAGCTAACGAACGAACGTTCGTTGTCTGCGGCTAAACGACAAAAACCGTTCGTTAAAACGAACGTACGGACGAACGTCCGCTAACTAAACTAAACCGAGGAAAAAACAAAAACCGATCTATTAAAAAACCAGATCGGTTGAAAAAACCGAGCGATGGCGGGGCGGCGGCGGTGTATACCTCAGGCGAGGCTCCGGCGAGGCGGGGCGGCTCCGGCGGGAGGGGTGAGGCGGTGGGGTGGGGCGCGGGACGGGCGGCAGCTTCTGGCGTCGACGGCGGCGGGCTTCAGGCGTCGGCGGCGGCTTCGGCGGCGGCGGGCTTCGGGTGGCTGGGCGGCTTCGGTGGCGGGCAGGACGGGGTGAGGTGGCGGGGCGGGGGCAGCTTTTAAGAGGGGGAGGGCGGCTTGGAGGAGGGGGCAAGGCGGCGGGGAGGCGGAGTCCAGGTCGGACTCGGCGACGGCGGCGGCGGTCGCGGTCTCCTGGAGGGAGACGGCGGCGCGGGGGAGCTGGGCCGGCTCGGCTGGGCCACGGCCCAGTCGGGCGCTGGACATTTTTTGTTAAAACAATTCCGCCGAACAGAAAATAAATCCTAGAAAAATAAATAAATAACTAAAAATGCCAAAACAAATTTTCACCGTCTAAATAAAATATTTAGAACGAGATGAACATTTTCTTGGCCCAAAATGCAATTTGAAAAACGTGCAATTTTTCCTAAATTTGAATAAAATAGCGAAAAACTCCAAAATAAATCTTATTTGATTTTTTTATTAAATCCTCAATATTTCTTATTTTTTGGAAAGTCATTTTATTCCCTCTCTCTTATTTTTATAAATGAAATAATTGAAGATAAAGTGAATAAAATCAAATGATCCTCTTTTCAAAAATTTGAGGAAACCCAAATATGAAAATAACGAAATCCCCAACTCTCTCTGTGGGTCCTTGAGTTGCATAGAATTTCTAGGATCAAAATCAAAATGCAAATAACATTCCAAATTGAAAATTTGGAATGTTACAAACCTACCCCCCTTAAGATGAATCTCGCCCTCGAGATTCGGGTTGGCTAGAAAATAGGTGAGGGTGGTCCTTCCGTAGATCTTTCTCTCGCTCCCAGGTGGCTTCATCCTCGGTATGGTGGCTCCACTGAACTTTGCAAAACTTGATAACCTTACTGTGCGTGACTCGACTGGCATATTCGAGAATCTTGACTGGTTTCTCCTCATAGATCAAATCACTATCCAACTGAATTCCTTCCAGTGGCACTATATCTCTCAATGGTATATCAGCCATCTCAGTGTGGCACTTCTTCAACTGGGAAACGTGGAACACATCATGAACTCCTGACAATCCTTCGGGTAATTCCAACTTGTAAGTAACTTCTCCCATACGTTCCAAAACTTTGTATGGTCCTACAAATCGTGGCGCTAACTTTCCCTTAACTCCAAAGCGCTTAACTCCTCGAAGTGGGGATACACGAAGATAAACTCTGTCTCCGACTTCGTAAACAGTCTCCTTGCATTTAGAATCCGCATAGCTCTTCTGCCTGGATTGGGCTACCTTGAGCCTATCGCAATCAACTTCGCCTTCTGTTCAGATTCCTTAATCAAATCTGGTCCAAACAACTGTCGGTCTCCAACTTCGTCCCACAACAACGGTGTTCTGCACTTTCTTCTGTACAGCGCTTCAAAAGGGGCCATCTTCAAACTGGCTTGATAACTGTTGTTATCAGAGAACTCTGCATAAGGCAAATTGTCGTCCCAACTAGATCCATAATCAAGCGCACAAGCTCTCAGCATGTCCTCCAAAATGTGATTGACTCTCTAGGTCTGTCCGTCTGTCTATGGATGAAAGGCTGTACTGAACTCTAGCCTGGTACCCAAAGTTTCGTGCAACTGATTCCAAAACTTGGAAGTAAACTGGGTTCCTCTATCTGATACAAGGGTCCTCGGAACTCCATGCAGACATACGATCCTGGTCATGTATATCTTTGCCAACTTAGCACTGGTGTAAGTGGTCTTCACTGGGATGATATGAGCTACCTTCGTAAAACGATCGACTACAACCCATATCGAGTCATAGCCTGAACGAGTCCTGGGCAATCCCATGATAAAATCCATGCCTAGCTTATCCCACTTCCATTCGGGTATCGGCAATGGTTGTAGCAATCCTGCTGGCTTCTGATGCTCTGCCTTCACTCTCTGACATACATCACAAACTGCTACATACTCCGCAATATCCTTCTTCATTCCGATCCACCAGAAAGTATCCTTCAAATCCAAATACATCTTGGTATTTCCTGGGTGAATCGAATACGGCGAATCATGGGCCTCTTGCAGAATCAACTTCCTGATCTCCTGATCATTAGGCACATAAACGCGGTCCTCAAACCATAAGGTATCATGCTCGTCCTCACGAAATCCCTTGGCTTTTCCTTTGCGCATCCTTTCCTTTATTTTGGCAATCTCCTTGTCAGTCTTCTGAGCTTCTCTGATCTTATCCATCAAAGTACACTGTATTTCTAATGCGGCAACATAGCCTCTCGGAACTATCTCCAAACATAGCTCGCGAAGATCCTCGGCTAATTCCTTTGGTAACTCTCCGGTCATGAGTGTGTTGACATGGCTCTTGCGGCTCAATGCATCTGCTACAACGTTAGCCTTTCCGGGGTGATAATGCAATCTCATATCATAATCCTTTATGAGCTCCAACCATCTCCTTTTCCTGAGATTCAACTCTTTCTGCGTGAAGGTGTATTTCAAACTCTTATGATCCGTGTACACCTCGCAGTGGTTTCCGATGAGAAAATGTCTCCATGTCTTCAACGCATGTACTACGACTGCTAACTCCAAATCATGCGTAGCATAATTCAACTCATGGGGCTTAAGCTGTCGTGAGGCATATGAAACAACTCTTCCTTCCTGCATAAGCATTGCTCCAAGTCCTCGACGAGAAGCATCGCAGTATACTTCATAATCCTTGCGCTGATCTGGCAGAATCAACACTAGTGATGTAACCAAACGTTTCTTCAACTCCTGGAAACTAGCTTCACATTCCTCAGTCCAATTGAACTTGGTGTCCTTCTTCAATAGCTCCGTCATGGGCTTTGCAATCTTCGAGAAATTCTCAATGAATCTTCGGTAGTATCCTGCGAGTCCAAGAAAACTCCGGATCTCTCCAACTGATGTGGGTGATTCCCTGTTTGTTACAGTGTCAACTTTGGTGGGGTCTACTGCTATTCCTTCTCCGGATATAACGTGTCCGAGGAATCCAACTTCCTTCAACCAAAACTCACATTTGCTGAACTTGGCGTATAGCTGATGTTCTCTGAGCTTCTCAAGTACCAAACGCAAATGTTCCTTATGCTCCTCTTCATTCTTGGAGTAGACCAAAATATCATCAATGAACACCACGACGAACTTATCCAAAAACTCCATAAACACCTTTTTCATCAGGTTCATGAAATAGGCAGGTGCGTTAGTCAGACCAAATGACATAACAGTATACTCGTACAGCCCATACCTAGTGGTAAAAGCCGTCTTAGGAATACCCTGCTCTCGAATCTTCAACTGATGGTATCGTGACCGCAGATCGATCTTGGAAAATACCTTAGCTCCTTGTAAGCGATCAAATAGATCATTGCTCATCGGCAGTGGGTACTTGTTTTTGATGGTCACTTCATTCAGTCCTTGATAATCAACAACCATCCTTAACGATCCATCCTTCTTCTCCACTAGAAGTACTGGCGATCCCCAGGGTGAAGACTTGGGCGAATATAGCCTTTATCCAGTAACTCCTTAATCTGCTTCTTAATATCCTCCAAATCTTTTGCGGGCATCCTGTACGGTCACTTAGATATTGGCCCTGTGCCTGGCAAAAGCTCAATCAAAAACTCAATGTCTCTATACGGTGGCATGCCTGGAAACTCCTCTAGAAATACGTCAGGGAAATCCTTCACCACTGGTACTTCCTCCTCTACAACTCCTGATAAGGAATTCACCTGAGTCCTCTTCGGCACATGACGGGATACATACTTAATCCTTCTTCCTTCTGGGGTGGTAAGTAAAATCGTCTTACTGGCGCAATCGATGTTTCCTCCGTACATCGACAGCCAATCCATACCCAAAATCACATCCTAACCTTGCGACTCCAAGATTATTAAGTCTGAGGGGAAAACATGCCTACCTATGGCCAATGGCATCTGAAAACATCCTTGGCTTGCCATATACTCTGCTCCTGGTGAACTCACTAACATAGGTGTTCTAAGAGCTTTGGTGGGCAGTTTATACTTATCCATGAATCCCCTTGATATGTATGAATGCGATGCACCAGTATCAAAAAGAACGAGTGCAGTAAATGACTTAACCAAAAACTTACCTATTACTGCATCTGGCTGGGCTTCAACCTCCTCCACGTTAACGTGGTTCACATGTCCTTTATTGAAAGGGTTCGGCTTCTTCCCAGAGCTTCCATTGCCATTTCCATTCTGGGCTTCAGGACATTCATTGGCATAATGTCTAGTCTTCTGACACTTATAGCAAGTGACTTGGCTCAGGTCTCTCTTGGCTGGGGTTGATGGGTTGGTACGGTTCTGGCCGTTGCTTTCTCCATTCCCGTTACCATTCTTGGGGCCATTATGATTGTGCGAACTACCTCCTCCATGGGTATGCTGAAAATGTCCTCCCAATTTCGGGGTAAAACGTGGCTTCTACTGAGCTCCAGAATTGTACTTCCCTTGTCCACACTTCCTCTTGCGGTTTTCAATCTGCTGCTGCTTCCCTTCAATCATGAGAGCTCTATCTACCAACTCCTGGTAGTTGTTGAAGGTTGCTACCATCAACTGCATGCTCAGCTCATCATTCAGTCCTTCCAAAAACTTCTCCTGCTTGGCTGCATCAGTGGCAACGTCATCTGGGGCATAACGTGCTAGTTTACTAAAATCCTCCACATACTGGCCTACGGTGCGTCCTCCTTGGCGTAGGTTGTGAAACTCACGCATCTTCATGGCCATAGCTCCTGCTGAAACATGGGCAGTATGAAAAGCTTGCTGGAACTGGTCCCATGTGACAGTGTCTATAGGGTGTGTGGCTGTGTAATTCTCCCACCATGATGCAGCGGGTCCATCAAGCTGATGTGCGGCAAAATGCACTCTTTTCGCATCTGTACATCCTGCAGTGGTCAACTCCCTTCCAACTTTGTGGAGCCAATCATCTGCAAGAACCGGCTCGGTGCTACTGGAATACACCGGCGGATTCAGTCTCAAGAAACGGGTTAAGTGATCAACATGTGGTGGTGGTGGTGGGTTGTTGTTGTTGCCTTGGTTCTGTACTAGTGCTTGCATCAAGACATTCTGCTGCTGAATCAACTGAGTGATCTCCGGTGGGAAAACAAATCCGGTGTCGCGTCTCGGAGGCATCTGATGGGTTTAGAAAAGAAGAGAATTTAGAATAGAATGAGGTCTAGAGAGAAAACACTACCCATATGCACATGAGACAAACACAATCAATATCACTCAAATCAATTCAAACAAGGCATACAATCGATCTAACTATCATCACAAAGTGCTCGGCCTATACTATATACATGGGGGAATACTACTACTGATTATGGTGGTCTACTAGAAATTTTGATCGGTCGAAGACTCCATGATATCTGCTCCAGCTTCATCAACAAAGTCATCTTCACTGGGGTCGGAGTCGGTGTCGTCGATGATGATGTAGTTATCCGGGCAAGCGCAATCATCGTCTTCTCCTCCTGGTCCTGGGTCTCCCATGAATACTCCGATCTTCTTTATCAGGTCGTCATTCTTCTCCAACAACGTGGCGATCTCCTCCTCATATCCATCTTGCGTAGACTTGAGTTCTTCCTCCAACTCTGTGATCTTGGTCAATGCCTTCTTCAGATCTATCATGCCTGTGCACATTTGGTTCTCCTGGCGACGAATGTGTTGGTTTTTGCTTCTGGATCAACGATGCAATTGATGTATCCTTCTTGGTACTGATCATCTCCCATTGCTCATCTTGGCGCCCACAAATCAGGTAAATGGTATCCTTCAGCTCCTTGTGGTAAACTTCTCCAATGCGTCCCATGGTGATGTGGGCTGCCATGCTCTTTCCTAGACTCCAGGTTGGTGCATCAAAGGAAAATTCTATGGGCTCGGTGACGGGCATGAACGTCCTTCCTGGAACTTGAACTTGAATCATCCAACGCTCCTCTTCTAGTAGTGTGGCGTTGTAGGTTCCGGTGAAGCTTGGTATTCCGATGTTCAGGTATCTAGTGACTTCCTTCCAGTGGCGTCCAAAGGGTGTATCTTCATCTGGTTGCATGAACTTGTTCCTGGCATCCGCCATCCTAAAAGAGTGGAAAATGGAGAGGAGTCAGGAATGATAAGAGAATAGTGCTCTAGGGTTTAAGCTTAGTGGTCGTGTCCTACAGTCAGCGTGTGCTCTGATACCATCTTGCAGCGACCAGACCTTAGACGGTCAAGTCTCTGTGCATCAGTGTCATCCCTGGATCAGTAATGCTGACACGCACAGTACTCGAAGGATTTATAATAGAGTAGCAATCACACACTTATTACATCGAATGTCTCAAAAGAGAACTTAATACAATAAATATGGCTTAAGGCCATCTAAAAACGATAACAGCGGAAGACATGGAAGACAAGCGAGTCCATCAACTCCAACGACATCACTGAGTATAAGACCACGACCTAAGGCACCTTACTCGTCGTCTGAAAAGTCTGCAACATGAAACGTTGCAGCCCGAAAACGAGTCAGCACATGGAATATGCTGGCAATGTAACACATAGAGAGTAATGAACAGGATAATGCTATACTACATGCATATATGGCTGGTGGAAAGCTCTATGGTTACAGTTTCGTGAAAAGCCAATTTTTCCCTACTGCAAAGGAATAAATTTTATTTAACTATCATGGTCGTTGTTAAACATTGAGAATGGGTGACACCATCTCAATCCCAATTAAGTTTCAACATTAATCCCAACAAAATTAATTAAAGTAACATGATGAGATTCACATGATAATCCAAGTACTAGATACTCAAGATGTCCATAACCGGGGACACGGCTAACCATGATTAGATTATACACTCTGCAGAGGTTTGCGCACTTTTCCCTGCAAGACTTGATCTCCTCCGTTGGGATTCTTGCACTACAAGGTGTTGGAGAAACGGATGACCGAGACATAGTCTTTTAGAAGCGTTAGCACCTTACGATCGGGTAGACAGTTACACCTACTTCCCCTACATATGCTACTCTACCACTTTAAGAGTTCACACAACTTAATCAACTATGCTAGAGCCCATAATAGCTTGCGGCTACACACGGAAGTTTCTAGCATGAATAATCTTATGATCCCTTTGAGCCTGGGTGGCGGTCCATAAAAAAACAGGCAATCGCTAGAATACCCAGGTGCCTCAATCCACCCGGATTTGTATTTAAGTTGCCACCTTAAGTTGAACCATTAATTAACAAACTCACATCTGTCATGGATACAGTCAAACCCAATCCACGTCTACTAACATAGCATAGCAATATAAGCAAACGTAGCAGTAACTCCCAAGGGTTTGAATACAAAACAGGTAATAGGTACTACCTCATCTACTTCCCAAAACCCACAATTTAATCAGATCCTAATCATGCAGTGTTTGAGGATTGATCTAATGCAATAAAACTGGGTAATGAAAAGTATGATCAAAGTGTTACTTGCCTTGCTGATGATCCGTGAAACCTAGGGATTCGAAGTAGCAAGCGGCGCACTCCGGGTACTCTATCGCAAACAAACAAGCATACAATAAGTACTCATCTAATGCACAGGTAAAACTCGAATAAGAGATCTAACCAGAAAGTTCAACTTAAGAACTCCGGTTTGCAAAAAGAATCAAATCAAACGAAGCAACGAAAGTCAAACGGCGAAAGAAACAAGCTTTGTTTACTAATCTGGACCTAAGTCAAATTTTACAGAAGCAAAAACTTGTTTGAGTTGGTTAAACGGAAAGAGGGCTTCGAGACAAAACTCTAGGCGCTTGAATCGCCTGATTCCGACAAACGAGCGAAAAGAAAAACGAAAACGACAAACAGATCGGAAATCGCGATCAGAAATAATCGCGGAAAATCTGAGGAAAAGAAAACGGACGAACAGGCTAACGAACGAACGTTCGTTGTCTGCGGCTAAACGACGAAAACCGTTAATTAAAATGAACGTACGGACGAACGTTTCTAACTAAACTAAACCGGGAAAAAATAAAAACCGATCTATTAAAAAACGAAAACTAGGGTTTTTTTAAAAAAAACCCGATCGGTTAAAAAAACGAACGACGGCGGGGCAGCGGCGGCGTATACCTCAGGCGAGGCTCCGGCGGGCGGGGTGGGGCGGCGGGGTGGGGCGCAGGACGGGCGGCGGCTTCGGGCGTCGGCGGCGGCGGGCTTCGGCGTCGGGCGGCAGGGCGGCTTCGGCGGCGGGGCGGGACGGGGTGAGGCGGCGGAGCGGGGGCGGCTTTTAAGAGGGGGCGGCTTGGAGGAGGGGGGAAGGCAGCGGGGAGGCGGAGTCCGGGTCGGACTCGGTGACGGCGGCGGTGGTCGCGGTCTCCTGGAGGGAGACGGCGGAGCGGGGGAGCTGGGTCGGCTGGGCTGGGCCTCGGCCTAGTCGGGCGCTGGACGTTTTAAAAAAACAATTCCGTCGAACAGAAAATAAATCCTAGAAAAATAAATAAAAAGCTAAAAATGCCAAAACAAATTTTCACCGTCTAAATAAAATATTTAGAACGAGATGAACATTTTCTTGGCCCAAAATGCAATTTGAAAAACGTGCAAGTTTTCCTAAATTCGAATAAAATAGCGAAAAACTCCAAAATAAAATCTTATTTGATTTTTTTATTAAATCCTCAATATTTTTTATTTTTGGGAAAGTCATTTTATTCCCTCTCTCTTATTTTTATAAATGAAATAATTGAAGATAAATAAATAAAATCAAATGATCCTCTTTTCAAAAATTTGAGGAAACCCAAATATGAAAATAACGAAATCCCCAACTCTCTTCGTGGGTCCTTGAGTTGCGTAGAATTTCTAGGATCAAAATCAAAATGCAAATAAAATATGATATGCAATTATGCTCTAATGTATAACATTCCAAATTGAAAATTTGGGATGTTACAAGGTTGTGTGGCGAAGACAAAACAGGAGAAAGTCTAACATCGACGTGGCTAATCAATGGGCTATGGAGATGCCCATCAATCAATGTCAATGCATGGAGTAGGGATTGTCATGCAACGGATGCACTAGAGCAACAAGTGTATGGAAGCTCAAAAATAAAACTAAGTGGGTGTGCATCCAACTCTCTTGCTCATGAAGACCTAGGGCAATTTGAGGAAGCCCATCATTGGAATATACAATCCAAGTTCTATAACGAAAAATTCCCACTAGTAATATTTCAAAGTGACAAAATAGGAGAGTGTGTGTCATGAAGAACATGGTGCTACTTTGAACCACAAGTGTGGAAAAGGATAGTAACATTGTCCCTTCTATCTTTTTCTCTCATTTATTTTCTCTTTTTTGGGCTCTTTGGCCTCTTTTTTATTTTGGGCTCTTTGGACTCTTTTATTTATTGAAGTCCGGAGTCTCATCCTGACTTGTGGGGGAATCATAGTCTCCATCATCCTTTCCTCACATGGGACAATGCTCTATAATGATGATCATCACACTTTTATTTACTTACAACTCAATACTAGAACAAAGATACGACTCTATATGAATGCCTCATGCATATGATTATGCAAAGCAATATGACAATGATGGTGTGTGTCATAATAAAACTGAACGGTGGAAGTTTTATGGCAATATATCTCGGAAGGGCTATGGATATGCCATAATAGGTAGGTATGGTGGCTATTTTGAGGAAGATATAAGGTGGCTTATGTTTGAAAGAGCGTGTCATATCACGGGTTTTGGATGCACCGGTGAAATTTGGACCAACTCTCAAGGTGAGAAAGGGCAATGCACGGTATCGAAGAGGCTACCAATGGTGGAAGGGTGAGAATGCGTATAATCCATGGACTCAACATTAGTCATAAAGAACTCACGTACTTATTGCAAAAGTTTATTAGCCCTCAAAACAAGGTACTAATATGCATGCTCCTAGGGGGATAGATTGGTAGGAAAAGACCATCACTCGTCCTCGACCGCCACACATAAGGAAGACAATCAAAAATAAATCATGCTCCAACTTCATCGCATAACTATAGACCATATGTGCATGCTTCGGGAATCACAAACCTTAACAAAATATTCTTACTAATCCACAATTACTCGCTAGCATGACTCTAATATCACCATCTTTATATCTCAGAACAAATGCAAGGAATCAAACTTCTCATATATTCAATGATCTTCATGAAAGTTTTTATTATATCCCTCCTGAATAGCCATCATATTAGGTCTAAATTCATAACCTAAGCAAATTGCCATACCATTTATAAGACTCTCAAAATAATATAAGCGAAGCATGATCGTTCATCATTTTTTCAAAATAAAACCACTGCCGTGCTCTAAAAGGATATAAGTGAAGCACTAGAGCAGCTACCTAGCTCAAAAGATATAAGTGAAGCACATAGAGTATTATAATAAATTCATTATTAATGTGTGTCCCTCTCAAAATGTGTGTACATAAATGATGGGTGTGGAAAACTAAAAATCAAAGACTCATATAATACAAGACGCTCCAAAGCAAAACACATATCATGTGGTGAATAAAAGTATAGCCTCAAGTAATTTACTGATGGATTGAACACAAAAGAGGGGATGCCATCCAAGTCATCCCCAAGAATAGATGCTTGGTTGTCCTTGAATATTACCTTTGGGTGACTTGGGCATCCCAAACCTTAGGCTCTTGCCACTCCTTATTCCATAGTCCATCGAAACTTCACCCAAAACTTGAAAACTTCATGACACAAAACTCAACAGAAAACTCATGAGATCCATTAGTGAAACAAAACAAATAACCACTTTTAGGTACTGTTGTAAACTCATTCCAATATTATATTGGTGTTATATCTACTGTATTATAACTTCTCCATAGTTCATACCCCCGATACTACCCATAGATTCATCAAAATAAGCAAACTACACAATGAAAATAGAATCTCTCAAAAACAGAATAGCTGTAGTAATCTGACTTTATCCAAACTTGTGTAACTCCAAAAATTCTGAAATATTAGGACAACGTAGGGAATTTGTATATCAATCATGTGTAAAAAATTCATAATTGTTTGTCGCTCCACTGAGTTTTAACATTTCTTCTACTAGACGTAAAAGTTTCTGTTTTTTTCACAGAATCAAATCAACCATCATCCAAATAATCCCAAAGGGATTACCCCCACAAACACTAATTAAAACACTAAAATACAATCATAAGAGAAGTATAATTGCATAAACTCATAAAAACAGAAAAGAAAACTATTGGGTTGTCTCTTAGCTAGGCATTGATATTTTGATGATGCTCACATGAGAGATAATAACTGAAAGACAAAGAGAACATCATAAAACACGCGAAAAACAAGTTTAAGTCTAACATACTTCCTATGCATAGGCATTTTATAGGGAAAAGATTTATTAGGACAAGAAAAAACTAGCATACGCAAGGAAGAAGGAAGAAACAATAGCAATCTCAATACAACGAGCGGTAATTTAGTAACATGAAAATTTCTACAATCATATTTTCCTCTCGTAATAATTACATGTAGGATCATAATCAAATTCAATAATATAGCTATCACATAACCTATTCTCTACATGATCCACATGTATGCAAAGTTGACACTCTTCCAGAATAATGGGATTATCATCAAATAAAGTCACGACCTCTCCAAACCCACTTTCATCAAAAAATTCATAAGATTAAACACTCTCCATATATGTTGGATTATTTTTACCTAAAGTTTACGCTCTTCCAAACCCACTTTCAATATTACTGCAAACATTATTATCAATATCATATTCATCATGAGGCTTAAATAAATTTTCAAGATCATAAGAAGAATCACCCCAATCATGATCACTACAATAAATAGTGGACATAGCAAAATTAGCATCCCCAAGCTTAGAGTTTTGCATATTTCTAGCACAATTGACATTAATAGAATTTATAATAATACCATTGCAAGCATGCTTTTCATTGAAGGAGCTATCGTGAATCACTTCAAAAGTTTCCTCTTTTAGCACGTTATCATGAAGTTAGAATATATTACTAAATATTATAAATAGCAAGTGTGGAATAATGATGGGTCGGTGTGCGGAATTATCCTAGGCAATCATTAACAAGAGAGGTAATCACTATTGCAATTTCAAATGAGGGAGAGGCATAAGCTAACATACTTTATCTTCTTGGATCATATGCACTTATGATTGGAACTCTAGCAAGCATCCGCAACTAATAAAGATCATTAAGGTAAGACCCAACCATAGCATTAAAGCATCAAGTCCTCTTTATTCCCATATGCAACAACCCCCTTACTCGGGTTTGTGTTTCAGTCACTCACCAACCCACTATAAGTGAATCATGAACGTATTGCAACACCCTACAGCGGGAATCCCTCACGCTTGCGCGCCACGGAGAGCACCATAGGACAGCAACAATAATAAAACATACAACTCATACCAATCTAGATCATCAATCAACCCAAAGACAAAGGATGTCTACTCAAAACATCATAGGGTGGCAACACATCATTGGATCATAATATGTGGCATAAAGCACCATGTTCAAGTAGGAATTACAGCGGGGTGCGGGAGAGTGGACCGCGTAAAAGAGATGAGGATGGTGATGATGGTGGTGATGTTGATGAAGAGGATCACCGCAGCGATGATTCCCCTCCCGATGCCACTCCGGCGCCACGAAGAGAGAGGAGGAGAGGTTCGCCCCTTGTGCTTCCTCCTCCATTGCCTCCCCCGTAGATGGGGAGAGGTTCTCCCTCTGGTCCTTGGCCTTCTGGCGATGATGGCCCCTCTGGGATCCTCCTCCATGGCCTCCGGTGATGATGGCCCCCTCCGGCAGGGTGCCAGAGAGGGCTTAGATTGATTTCTCATGGCTATAGAGGCTTGCGGCGGCGGAACTTCCGATCTAGGTTATTTTCCGGGAGTTTCTGTATTTATAGGAATTTTTGGCATTGGTTTCACGTCAGGGGGGTCTCCGAGTCGGCCACAAGGCAGGGGCCCATGCCCGGGGGGGTGGGCGCGCCCCCACCCTCGTGGACAGCTCGGGACTCTTCTGGCCCAATTCTTCTACTCCAGGGGCTTCTTTTGGTCCATAAAAAATCATCAAAAATTGGCACGTCAATTGGACTCCGTTTGATATTCCTTTTCTGTAAAACTCAAAAACAAGGAAAAAACAGAAACTGGCACTGGGTTCTAGGTTAATTGGTTAGTCCCAAAAATCATATAAATGCATATAAAACATCTAAGATGGATAATATAATAGCATGAATACTTCATAAATTATAGATACATTGGAGACGTATGAGCATCCCCAAGCTTAATTCCTGCTCGTCCTCGAGTAGGTAAATGATAAAAGAAATAATTTATGAAGTGTGAATGCTAGCAGGTGCACAAGTTTGATCAATGATAATTTCAATCACCTTTTCTAGCATCATTATATGTCATAACAGTAGCTCATCTCGTAAAACTTTTCATGATCAAGTAACAAGCTATTCACATGTTAAAGTATAGATCATAAACTTTCTTGAAAACTAACAAACAGTGCTCTTAGTCATCAAACAATTGCAATTCATCTTATTTTCGGGAAGGGTCTACATAAGTGCTTTTATTCAGCAAACTCAACATACTCAACTATCATTTAATCTTTCACAATTGCTAACACTCATGTGATATTTATGGGTTCAAAGTTTTAGTCGGACACAGAGAAAGATAGGGGCTTATAGTTTCGCCTCCCAACCTTTTACCTCAAGGGTAATGTCAACAATAATAATTTATGAAAACCTACATCCAAGTGGATATATATATCCGGATTGCTCCAACACAAATTGCTTGCCAAAGGAAAAAGTGTAAAAAGGAAAGGTGATGATCACCATGACTCTTGTATAAGGGTAGAAGATAAAAGTAAAAGATAGGCCCTTCGCAGAGGGAAGTACAGGTTGTCATACGCTTTTATGGTTGGATGCACAAAATCTTAATGCGAAAGAACGTCACTTTATATTGCCACTTGTGATAGGGACCTTTATTATGCAGTCCGTCACTTTTATTGCTTCCATATAACAAGATTGTATAAAGCTTATTTTCTCCACACTAATAGATCATACATATTTAGAGAGCAATTTTTAATGCATGCAACAATGACAACTTACTTGAAGGATCTTACTCAATCCATAGGTAGATACTATGGACTCTCATGGCAAAACCGGGTTTAAGGATATTCGGAAGCACAAGTAGTATTTCTACTTGGTGCAAAGAATTTGGCTAGCATGAGGGGGAAAGGCAAGCTCGGCATGTTGGATGATCCATGACAATATACTTTATTTCGTATATAAGAAGACATATCCCATTATGTTGTCTTCCTTGTCCAACATCAACCTTTTAGCATGTCATATTTTAATGAGTGCTCACAATTACAGAAGATGTCCAATATAGTATATTCATATGTGCAATCTCTCTTCCTTCAATATTCTTTCATGAATTGTTCAAGTGTAACATCCAAAATTTTCAATTTGGAATGTTATACATTAGATCATCATGCATAACATATTTTATTGCATTTTGTTTTGCGATCCTAGAAACTCTACGCAACTCAAGGACCCACGGAGAGAGTTGGGGATTTCGTTATTTTCATATTTGGGTTTTCTCAAATTTTGAAAATAGGATCATTTGTTTTAATTATTTTTCTCTCCGAAAATATTTCATATCAAAATATATGAGAGGGGATAATATGACTTCTCCAAAAATAATGAAATATCGGAGAAAAATATTAAAAACAAATATTTGATTTTATTTGTATTTTATTTGATTTTATTTGAATTAGGAAGAAAATATGCGTTTTTCAAAATTGCATTTTAGGCCCAAATAAATGTTCATCTTGTTCTAAATATTTTATTTAGACAGAGGAAATTTGTTTTGGCATTTTTAGATTTTTTTTATTTTTCTAGGATTTATTTAAGTTTCGGCGGAACGTTATTTAAAAAAACTGTTCGCGCGCCCGACTGGGCCGAATGCCCAGCCGAGCCGGGCCAACCCCGCGACGTCGCCGTCTCCCGCACCGGCTGGGGACCGGAGTCCCGAGCGAAGCCGCCGCCGCCGCCCGAGTCCGGGAGGAGCACGCCTCCCGAGACGGCCCCTCCCCCAAGCCAGCCGCCGCCCCCGTCCTCTTAATTACCGCCGCCACCGACCCCCACCACCACCGCCCGAGCCGCCCCAACAAACCCCGCTGCCTAGCGCCGCCGCCGCCTGCCGTTGCCGCCGCCCGAGCACCCCGCCGCCCCACCGGACCCCGCCGGAGCCGCCGGATCTCGCCGGAGCCCCGCCGAGGTAGACGCCCCGCCGCCGCCGGTTTTTGAGAGAAAACGGATTTGGTTTTTTTCACAAAACCCTAGTTTTCATTTTTTTAATAGATCGGTTTTATTTTTGGTTTAATTATTTTGCGGACATTCGTCCGTACGTTCGTTTTAACGAACGATTTTCGTCATTTAACCGCAGACAGCGAACGTTCGTTCGTTAGCCTATTCGTCAGTTTTTCTTTTTCTCGGATTTTTCCGCGATTATTTTCGATCGCGGTTTCTGATCTGATTTTCGTTTTAGTACAAATTTTCGCTCGTTTATCGGAATCAGGCGATTCAAGCGCCTGGAGTTTCATCTCAAAACCCACTTTCTGTTTAACCAATCTAAACAAGTTTTTGCTACTGTAAAATTTCACTTAGGTCCAGATTAGTAAACGAAGCTTGTTTCTTTCGCCGTTTGAGTTTCGTTGCTTCGTTCGATTTGATTCTTTTTGCAAACTGGAGTTCTTAAGTTGAACTTTCTGGTTGGATCTCTTATTTCGAGATTTACCCATGCACCCTTGCTTGATTGCTTATGTATGTATTGTTTGTTTGCGATAGAGTACCCGGAGTGCGAAGCGTGCTACTACGAGTCTCTAGGTTTCACGGATCATCAGCAAGGCAAGTAACACTTTGATCATACCTCTTTACCACCCAGTTTTATTGCATTAGATCAATCCTCAAACAATTGCATGATTAGGATATGATTAATATGTGGGTTTTGGGAAGTAGATGAGGTAGTACCTATTGCCCTGTTTATTATCAAACCTTTGGGAGTTACTTCTACGTTTGCTTATATTGCTATGCTATGCTCGTAGACGTGGATTGGGTTCGAGTGAATTTTCATGACAGATGTGAGATTGTTAATTAATGGTTCAACTTAAGGTGGTTACTTTAATTTACATCTGGGTGGATTGAGGCACCTGGAGAACCCAGTGTTGCCTGTATTTTTGGATATCCCGGAGTACCCGTGTGATCATCCTATGGACCGCCACCCAGGCTCAAAGGGATCATGAGATTATTCATGCTAGAAACTTCCGTTTGCAGCCACAAGCTATTATGGGCTCTATCATAGTTGAGTAGGTTACATGACCTCTTGAAGAGGTGGGCTAGCAGATGTAGGGGAAAGTAGGTGTAACTGTCCACCCGGAGTAAAGAGTATTGTTTCTGAAAGACTGTGTCTCAGTCATCCGTTTCTCAAACACCATGTAGTGCGAGAAATCAAGTGAAGGCGATCGAGTCTTGTGGGGAAAAGTGCGCAAACCTCTGCAGAGTGCACAATCTAATCACGGTTAGCCGTGTCCCCGGTTATGGACATCTTGAGTATCTAGTTCTTGGATTATCATGTGAATCTCATCATCATGTTACTTAATTTAATTTGATTGGGTTAATCACGTTCTTAATTGGGATTGAGTTGGAGGTACCTTCTCAATGTTTAACAACCACCATGATAGTTAAATAAAATTTATTCCTTTGTTGTAGGAAAAAATTGGCTTTTTGCAAAACTATAACTATAGAGCTTTCCACCAGCCAAATATGCATGTAGTCATAGCATTATTCTGTTCATTACTCTCTATGTGTTACTTTGCCAGCATATTCCATGTGCTGGCCCATTTTTGGGCTGCAACGTTCATGTTGCAGACTTTTTAGACGACGAGTAAGGTGCCATAGGTCATGGTCTTATACTCAGTGATGCCGTTGGAGTTGATGGTCTCACTTTATCTTCCAAGCCTTCCGCTGTTATCGTTTTTAGATGGCCTTAAGCCATATTTATTGTATTAAGTTCTCTCTTGAGACTATTCGATGTAATAAGTGTGTGCTACTCTGTTATAAATCCTTCAAGTACTGTGTGTGTCAGCATTACCGATCTAGGGATGACACTGATGCACAGAGACTGGACTGTTTGAGGTCTGGTCGCTACAAAGATGGTATCAGAGCACACGCTGACTATAGGACACGTCCACTAAGCTAAATCACTAGATCACTACTCTCTTCTCATTTCTAACTCCTCTCCTTTCTTCCACTCTTTTAGGATGGCGGATGCAAGGAACAAGTTCGCGCAACCGGATGAGGATACACCTTTTGGACGACACTTGAAGGAAGTTACTAAGTACCTGAACATAGGAATACCAAGCTTCACCGGGACCTACAACGCCACACTACCAGAAGAGGAGTGCTAGATGATTCAAGTTCAAGTTCCAGGAAGGACGTTCATGCCAGTCACTGAGCCCATAGAGTTTTCCTTTGATGCACCAACCTGGAGTCTAGGAAAGAGCATGGCAGCCCACATCACCATGGGACGCATTGGAGAAGTGTACCACAATGATCTCAAGGATACTATCTATCAGATTTGTGGGCGCCGAGATGAGCAATGGGAGATGATCAGCACCAGGAAGGATAGATCTATTGCAGCTTTCATCCAGGAATTAAACCAGCACATTCGTCGCCAGGAGAACCAGATGTGCGCAGACATGATAGATCTGAAGAAGGAAAATACTAGGATCACGGAGCCGGAGGAAGAACTGAAGGCTACACGCGAGAATTATATGGAGGAAATCGTCGCACTAGTGGAGAAGAATGAGGACCTGATAAAGAAGATTGGAGTATTCATGGGAGACCCAGCACCAGGAGGAGAAGATGACGATTCTACTTGCCCGGAGAACTACATCATCGTTGACGACACCGACTCGGACCCCAGTGATGATGATTGGGAGGATGAAGCCGGAGCGGATATCATGGAGTCTTCGACCGATCAATTTTTCTAGCAGACCACCAAATTAGTAGTAGTATTCCACCATGTATATAGTATAGTCCAAGCACTTTGTAATGATAGTTAGATTGATTGTATGCCTTGTTTGAATTGATTGGAGTGATATGATTGTGTTTGTCTCATGTGCATATGGGTAGTGTTTTCCCTCTAGATCTCATTCTATCCTATTTCTCATCTTTTCTAAACCCATCAGATGCCTCTAAGACGCGACACCGGATTTCTTTTCCCACCGGAGATCACTCAGTTGATTCAGCAGCAGAATACCCTGATGCAAGCGCTAGTTCAGAACCAAGGCAACAACAACAAAAACAACAACAACCCACCACCACCACCTGTTGATCACTTAGCCCGTTTTCTTAGGCTGAATCCGCCGGTGTTCTCTAGTAGCACCGAGCCGATTGTGGCACATGATTGGCTCCGCAAGGTTGGAAGGGAGCTGACCACTGCAGGATGCACAGATGCGGAGAGAGTGCGTTCTGCCGCACATCAGCTTGATGGACCCGCAGCATCATGGTGGGAGAATTACACAGCCACTCACCCCATTGACACTGTCACATGGGACCAGTTTCAGCAAGCTTTCCGTACTGCCATGTTTCAGCAGGAGCTATGGCCATGAAGAAGCGTGAGTTTCGCAACTTACGCCAAGGAGGACGTACCGTAGGCCAGTACGTGGAGGATTTCAGCAAGTTAGCACGTTATGCCCCAGATGACGTTGCTACGGATGCAGCTAAGCAGGAGAAGTTTCTGGAAGGACTGAATGATGAGCTGAGCATGCAGTTGATGGTGGCAATTTTTAACAACTACCAGGAGTTGGTAGACAGAGCTCTCATGATTGAAGGGATGCAGCAGCAGATTGAGAGCCGTAAGAGGAAGTATGGACAAGGAAAGTGCAGTACATGAGCTCATCAGAAGCCTCGTTTTACCCCGAACTCGGGAGGACACCTTCAGCATAACCATGGAGGTCACAATCACAATGGGGGGAGCTCGCACAATCATAGTGGCCCCAAGAATGGCAATGGAAACGGAGGAAGCAACGGACAGAATCGTACCAACCCATCAACCCCAGCCAAGAGGGATCTAAGCCACATTACTTGTTTCAAGTGCCAGAAGACTGGACATTATGCCACTGATTGTCCGGAAGCAAAGAATGGAAATGGCAATGGAAGCTCGGGGAAGAAGCCGAACACTTTCAACAGAGGATAGGTGAACCACGTTAACGTGGAGGAGGTAGAAGCCTAGCCTAATGCAGTAATAGGTAAGTTTTTGGTTAACTCATTTACTGCAATCGTTCTTTTTGATACTGGTGCATCGCATTCATACATATCAAGGGGATTTGTGGATAAGTTTAACTTGCCCACCAAAGTTCTTAGAACACCTATGTTAGTAACCTCGCCAGGAGCAGAGTATATGGCAAGCCAAGGATGTTTTCAGATTCCATTGGCCATAGGTAGGCATGTTTTCCCCTCAGACCTAATAGTTTTGGAGTCGCAAGGTTTGGATGTGATTTTGGGAATGGATTGGCTATCGATGTATGGAGGAAACATTGATTGCGCCAGTAAGACGATCTTGCTTGCTACCCCAAAAGGAAGAAGGATTAAGTATGTATCCCGACATGTTCCAAAGAGGACTCAAGTGAATTCCTTATCAGGAGTTGTACAGGGGGAAGTGCCAGTGGTGAAGGATTTCCCTGACGTATTTCCAGAAGAGTTGCCAGGCATGCCACCGGATAGAGACATTGAGTTTTTGATTTAGCTTTTGCCAGACACAGGGCCAATATCTAAGAGACCGTACAGGATGCCCGCTAAGGATTTGGAAGAAATTAAGAAGCAGATTAAGGAGTTATTGGATAAAGGATATATTCGCCCAAGTTCGTCACCTTGGGGATCACCAGTACTTCTAGTGGAGAAGAATGATGGATCGTTGAGGATGGTTGTTGATTATCGTGGATTGAATGAAGTAACAATCAAGAACAAGTACCCACTGCCGATGATAAATGATCTGTTTGACCGACTACAAGGAGCTAAAGTATTTTCCAAGATTGATTTGCGATCAGGATACCACCAGTTGAAGATTCGAGAGCAGGATATACCCAAGACAGCTTTTACCACAAGGTATGGGCTATATGAGTACACCGTTATGTCATTTGGCCTGACTAACGCACCTGCCTATTTCATGAACATGATGAACAAAGTGTTTATGGAGTTTTTGGATAAGTTCGTCGTAGTGTTCATTGATGATATTCTGGTCTATTCGAAGAATGAAGAAGAGCATAAGGAGCATTTGCGTTTGGTACTTGGAAAGCTCAGAGAACATCAGTTATATGCCATGTTCAGCAAGTGCAAGTTTTGGTTAAAGGAAGTTGGATTCCTTGGACATGTTATATCCAGAGAAGGAATAGCAGTAGATCCCACCAAGGTTAACACTGTGACAAATTGGGAGTCACCCACGATAGTTGGAGAAATCCGGAGTTTTCTTGGACTCGCAGGCTACTACCGGATATTTATTGAGAATTTCTTGAAGATTACAAAGCCTATGACGGAGTTGTTGAAGAAAGACACCAAGTTCAATTGGACTGAGGAATGTGAGGCTAGTTTCCAAGAGTTGAAGAAACGTTTAGTTACTGCGCCAGTGTTGATTCTGCCAGATCAACGCAAGGATTATGAAGTATATTGCGACACTTCTCGTCGAGGACTTGGAGCCGTACTTATGCAGGAGAGAAGAGTTGTTTCATATGCCTCACCACAGCTTAAACCCCATGAGTTGAATTATGCTACACATGATTTGGAGTTAGCATCCGTAGTGCATGCATTGAAGACGTGGAGACATTTTCTCATCGGAAACCATTGTGAGGTGTACACGGATCACATGAGTTTGAAGTACATTTTCATGCAGAAGGAGTTGAATCTCAGGCAAAGGAGATGGTTGGAGCTCATTAAGGATTATGATATGATATTGCATTATCACCCAGGGAAGGCTAACGTAGTAGCTGCTGCGTTGAGCCGCAAGAGCCATGTCAACACACTCATGACCGGAGAGTTACCCAAGGAGTTAGCAGAGGATCTTCGCGAACTATGTTTGGAAATAGTTCCAATAGGCTTTGTAGCAGCATTGGAGATTCAGTCTACTTTGATGGATAAGATCAGAGAAGCTCAAAAGACAGATAAGGAGATTGCTGAGATAAAGGAAAGGATGAGCAAAGGAAAAGCCAAGGGATTTTGTGAGGATCAACATGATACCTTATGGTTTGAGGACCGCGTTTATGTGCCCAATGATCCGGAGCAGGAAGTTGATTTTGCAAGAGGCCCATGATTCACCATATTCGATTCACCCAGGAAATACCAAGATGTACCTTGATTTAAAGGACAGTTTCTGGTGGACCGGAATGAAGAAGGATATTGCGGAGTATGTAGCAGTTTGTGATGTGTGTCAGAGAGTGAAGGCAGAGCATCAGAAGCCAGCAGGATTGCTACAACCATTGCCGATACCCGAATGGAAGTGGGATAAGCTAGGCATGGATTTTATCACAGGATTGCCCAGGACTCGTTCAGGCTATGACTCGATATGGGTTGTAGTCGATCGTTTGACAAAGGTAGCTCATTTCATCCCAGTAAAGACCACTTATACAAGAGCTAAGTTGGCAAAGATATACATGACCAGGATCGTATGTCTGCATGAAGTTCCGAGGACCATTGTATCGGATAGAGGAACCCAGTTTACTTCAAAGTTTGGGAATCAGTTGCACAAAACTTTGGGTACTAGGCTAGAGTTCAGTACAGGCTTTGATCCACAGACAGACGGACAGACCGAGAGAGTCAATCAGATTTTGGAGGACATGCTGAGAGCTTGTGCGCTAGATTATGGATCTAGTTGGGATGACAATTTGCCATATGCAGAGTTCTCTTACAACAACAGTTATCAATCCAGTTTGAAGATGGCCCCTTTCAAAGGTCTGTACGGAAGGAGATGCAGGACACCTTTTTTGTGGGATGAAGTTGGAGACCGCCAGTTGTTTGGACCAGATTTGATTAAAGAGTCTGAACAAAAGGTGAAGTTGATTCGCGATAGGCTCAAGGTAGCCCGGTCTAGGTAGAAGAGCTATGTAGATTCTAAATGCAAGGAGACAGTTTACAAAGTCGGAGACAGAGTTTATCTTCGTGTATCACCACTTCGAGGAGTGAAGCACTTTGGAGTTAACGGAAAGTTAGCGCCACGTTTTGTAGGACCATACAAAGTTTTGGTGCGTATGGGAGAAGTTGCTTACAAGTTGGAATTGCTCGAAGGATTGTCGGGAGTTCATGATGTGTTCCTTGTTTCTCAGCTGAAGAAGTGCCGCGCAGAGATGGCTGAGATACCACTGAGAGATACAGTGCCATTGGAAGCGATTCAGCTGGATAGTGATTTGACCTATGAGGAGAAACCAGTCAAGATTCTCGAATATGCCAGCGGAGTCACCCGCAGCAAGGTTATCAAGTTCAGTGGAGTCACCATACCGAGGATGAAGCCACCTGGGAGCGAGAGGAAGATCTACGGAAGGACCACTCTCACCTATTTTCTAGCCAACCCGAATCTCGAGGGCGAGATTCATCTTAAGGGGGGTAGGTTTGTAACATCCCAAATTTTCAATTTGGAATGTTATACATTAGATCATCATGCATAACATATTTTATTGCATTTTGTTTTGCGATCCTAGAAATTCTACGCAACTCAAGGACCCACGGAGAGAGTTGGGGATTTCGTTATTTTCATATTTGGGTTTTCGCAAATTTTGAAAATAGGATCATTTATTTTAATTATTTTTTTCTCCAAAAATATATCATATCAAAATATATGAGAGGGGATAATATGACTTCTCCAAAAATAATGAAATATCGGAGGAAAATTATTAAAAACAAATATTTGATTTTATTTGATTTTATTTGAATTAGGAAAAAAATATGCGTTTTTCAAAATTGCATTTTAGGCCCAAATAAATGTTCATCTTGTTCTAAATATTTTATTTAGACAGAGGAAATTTGTTTTGGAATTTTTAGATTTTTATTTATTTTTCTAGGATTTATTTAAGTTTCGGCAGAACATTATTTAAAAAAAACTGTTCGCGCGCCCGACTGGGCCGAAGGCCCAGCCGAGCCGGGCCAAGCCCGCGACGCCGCCGTCTCCTGCACCGGCTCGGGACCGGAGTCCCGAGCGAAGCCGCCACCGCCGCCCGATTCCGGGAGGAGCACGCCTCCCGAGACGGCCCCTCCCCCAAGCCAGCCGCCCCCTCCTCTTAAATATCGCCGCCACCAACCCCCACCACCACCGGCCGAGCCGCCCCGCCAAACCCCGTCGCCTAGCACCGCCGCCGCCGCCTGCCGTTGCCGCCCCGCCGCCGCCCGAGCACCCCGCCGCCCCACCGGACCCCGCCGGAGCCGCCGGATCTCACCGGAGCCCCGCCGAGGTAGACGCCCCGCCGCCACCGGTTTTTGAGAGAAAACTGATTTGGTTTTTTTCAGAAAACCCTAGTTTTCATTTTTTTTAATAGATCGGTTTTATTTTAGGTTTATTTATTTTGCGGATGTTCGTCCGTACGTTCGTTTTAACGAACGGTTTTTGTCATTTAACCGCAGACAGCGAACGTTTGTTCGTTAGCCTGTTCGTCAGTTTTTCTTTTTCTCGGATTTTTCCGCGATTATTTTCGATCGCGATTTCTGATCCGATTTTCGTTTTAGTATAACTTTTCGCTCGTTTATCAGAATCAGGCGATTCAAGCGCCTAGAGTTTCATCTCGAAACCCTCTTTCTGTTTAACCAACCTAAACAAGTTTTTGCTACTGTACAATTTGACTTAGGTCCAGATTAGTAAACGAAGCTTGTTTCTTTCGCCGTTTGAGTTTTGTTGCTTCGTTCGATTTGATTCTTTTTGCAAACTGGAGTTCTTAAGTTGAACTTTCTGGTTGGATCTCTTATTTCGAGTTTTACCTGTGCACCCTTGCTTGATTGCTTATGTATGTATTGTTTGTTATCGATAGAATACCCGGAGTGCGAAGCGTGCTACTACGAGTCTCTAGGTTTCACGGATCATCAGCAAGGCAAGTAACACTTTGATCATACCTCTTTACCACCCAGTTTTATTGCATTAGATCAATCCTCAAACAATTGCATGATTAGGATATGATTAATATGTGGGTTTTGGGAAGTAGATGAGGTAGTACCTATTGCCCTGTTTATTATCAAACCTTTGGGAGTTACTTCTACGTTTGCTTATATTGCTATGCTATGCTCGTAGACGTGGATTGGGTTCGAGTGAATTTTCATGACAGATGTGAGATTGTTAATTAATGGTTCAACTTAAGGTGGTTACTTTAATTTACATCTGGGTGGATTGAGGCACCTGGAGAACCCAGTGTTGCCTGTATTTTTGGATATCCCGGAGTACCCGTGTGATCATCCTATGGACCGCCACCCAGGCTCAAAGGGATCATGAGATTATTCATGCTAGAAACTTCCGTGTGCAGCCACAAGCTATTATGGGCTCTATCATAGTTGAGTAGGTTACATGACCTCTTGAAGAGGTGGGCTAGCAGATGTAGGGGAAAGTAGGTGTAACTGTCCACCCGGAGTAAAGAGTATTGTTTCTGAAAGACTGTGTCTCAGTCATCCGTTTCTCAAACACCATGTAGTGCGAGAAATCAAGCGGAGGCGATCGAATCTTGTGGGGAAAAGTGCGCAAACCTCTGCAGAGTGTACAATCTAATCATGGTTAGCCGTGTCCCCGGTTATGGACATCTTGAGTATCTAGTTCTTGGATTATCATGTGAATCTCATCATCATGTTACTTAATTTAATTTGATTGGGTTAATCACGTTCTTAATTGGGATTGAGTTGGAGGTACCTTCTCAATGTTCAACAACCACCATGATAGTTAAATAAAATTTATTCCTTTGTTGTAGGGAAAAATTGGCTTTTCGCAAAACTGTAACCATAGAGCTTTCCACCAGCCAAATATGCATGTAGTCATAGCATTATTCTGTTCATTACTCTCTATGTGTTACTTTGCCAGCATATTCCATGTGCTGACCCGTTTTCGGGCGGCAACATTCATGTTGCAGACTTTTCAGACGACGAGTAAGGTGCCATAGGTCATGGTCTTATACTCAGTGATGCCGTTGGAGTTGATGGACTCACTTTATCTTCCAAGCCTTCCGCTGTTATCATTTTTAGATGGCCTTAAGCCATATTTATTGTATTAAGTTCTCTCTTGAGACTATTCGATATAATAAGTGTGTGATTGCTACTCTGTTATAAATCCTTCAAGTATTGTGCGTGTCAGCATTACCGATCCAGGGATGACACTGATGCACAGAGACTAGACTGTTTGAGGTCTGGTCGCTACATCAAGTGCCAATTCTGCGTTTGCTAACTTTCAATAAGTTTACTACCTATACTTATTTTGTGTGAAGTCATTACTCCCCATGGTATAAGCATATGAAACATATATAAATTCTGATTTATGATATTCAATTCATTCAACCATTTACTCATAGGATATACGTGAAGCACATGAGTAAATGACAAACTACTCCAAAAGATATAAGTGAAGTACACTGAGTAGTCAAATAATTAACTAGCCATGGGAGGATTCTTTTTCATTCAAGATTTCAGGTCCAATGATTTTATTCAAACAGCAAGTAAAATTGAAAATACGCTCCAAGCGAAACACATATCATGTGACAAATAAAAATATAGCTCCGAGTAAGGTATACCGATAGTTTTGAAGACGAAAGAGGGGATGCCTTCCGGGGCATCCCCAAGCTTAGGCGCTTGAGTCTTCCTTGAATATTACCTTGGGGTGCCTTGGGCATCCCCAAGCTTAGGGTCTTTCCGCTCCTTACTCTCCTCATATCGATATCTCACCCAAAGCTTGAAAACTTCAATCACACAAAACATAACGGAACTTCATGAGATAGGTTAGTATGATAAAGAGTAAACCATTCACTTTGGTACTGTCAAAGACAAGGTTCATAATTTTTCTCACACAATTCCTACTGTACCATATAATTTCTACAATTTATATTGAGAAATATAATCCATAGAAATTAGACACAAGCAAACTATGCAATGAAAACAGAATCTGTCAGAAACAGAACAGTCTGTAATGATCTGAACAGAAACCATACTTCTGCTACTCCAAAAATTATGAAATAAATTGGTGGACGTGAGGAATTTTTCTATTAATCTTCTACAAAAAGAATCAACTCAAAATCACTCTTCTGTAAAAAATTGCAGCTAATCTCGTGGGTGCAAAGTTTCTGTTTTTTACAGCAAGATCACATTAACTTTCACCCAAGTCTTCCCAAAGGTCTTACACTTTATTGAAACAAAAGCTATAAAACATGATTAATACAGTAGCTTAATCATGTAAACATACAAAAACAGTAAGGGTAAATATTGGGTTGTCTCCCAACAAGCGCTTTTCTTTAGTGCCTTTTAGCTAGGCATGATGATTTCAATGATGCTCACATAAAAGAAATGATTTAAAACATAAAGAGAGCAACATGAAGAATATGACTAGCACATTTAAATCTAACCCACTTCCTATGCCTAGGGATTTTGTGAGCACATAATTTATAGGAACAAGAATCAACTAGCATAGGAAGGCAAAACAAGTATAACTTCAAAACTTTAAGCACATAGAGAGGAAACTTGATATTATTGCAACTCCTACAAGCATATATTCCTCCCTCATAATAATTTTCAGTAGCATCATGAATGAATTCAACAATATAACCATCACCTAAAGCATTCTTTTCATGATCTACAAGCATGGAAATTTTTCTACTCTCCACATTAGCAAAATTCTTCTCATTCGGAATAGTGGGATCACTAACTCCTAAAGTTGACACTCTTCCAATCCTGCTTTAGATGATAGTATTATTCATACTCCAAAAGATATAAATGAAGTTCATGGAGCATTCCACAATTAATATAGTCTAACCAATATCCAAGCTCAAAATATATAAGTGAAGTACACGAAGCATTCTATAAAACCATACTCAAAAGATTTAAGTGAAGCACAAAGAGCAATTCTATAAGATCATACTTAAAAGATATAAGTGAAGCACATGAAGTATTCTGTAAATCAATGAAGGTATATCTCATACTAGAATGGTTCTTAAAGGAAAAACAAAAACACAAAGGACACAAATCATGTGAACAAAACAAAAACCGAGGTATACCGATATTTGTTGAAGAAGAAAGATGGGATGCCAACCGGGGCATCCCCAAGCTTAGATGCTTGAGTATCCTTTGAAATATTTACTTGGGGTGCCTTGGGCATCCCCAAGCTTGAACTCTTGCCTCTCTTTATTCTTCTCATACTGATAGCTCCTCGATCTTTGAACACTTCATCCACATAGAACTTTAACAAAAACTTTGTGAGATCCGTTAGTGTAATAAAGAAAATCACTACCTTTAGGTACTGTTTCAAACTTATTTTAATTTCATATTAGAACTATATCTACTTTATTCCAACTTCACCATGGTTCATACCCCCCGATACAACCCATATATTCATCAAAATAAGCGAACACCTCATAGAAAACAGAATCTGTCAACAACAGGACAGTCTGTAGTAATCTGGAAGTTTAGTAAACTTCTGTAACTCCAACAAATTCTAAAGAATATGAAAATTTGAAACATTTGTGCAGAAGTAATTTGCAAAAGGTTTCAGACCCATTTTACCTTCCAGTAAAAAATGTAAAATCACGCGCCACAGCCAAAGTTTCTGTTTTTGTTCTACACATAGTAAACAAGCAATCTAATCATCCTAAAACCAAAGCTTGGCACATTATTTTTATAATACAATGGATATATACAAGGGAATAATTATTTACAGAGAAACTTTCATAAAAAATTCTACATTGTTTCCATGAGCATGAACACAAGTTCTCAAGGTCGACCCTCACTTCTTCAATGCATAACTTTCCAATCACTTCTCTTTTTGAAAAACTTTTTAGGCATGAAAGGCAATTAATTTTTTTTGTATTTTCATTCTTTAAAAAAAATATGTTTCACCCACAACTAAACAGAAACAAAAAAGGAAAAATACAATCTACTTAGTGAAGAAAGCAGACAAGCACACACGAGAATATCAACCCCACGCTATTGCTCCCCGGCAACGGCGCCAGAAAAGAGCTTGATAATCCCCAAGTGCAGGGAATCATCGTAGCAATTTCCAAAGGTGGAAGTGATAAGTATGGAGTGTAGAACCCACAAGGAGCTAAAGGTAAGATCAATATTCTCTCAAGCCCTATCTGCCACTGATACGACTCTACGTACACCAAACGTTTGCTTCCAACTAGAAACGAGAAATAAAACTACGTTGTGGGTATGAAGAGGAAAACTTTGTATCATATTGGAGAGCTAAAATATAAAAGTAGGTGCTGTTATCATAAAGTTAGAATATATTACTAAATATTATCAATAGCGAGTGTGGAATAATGATTGGTCGGTGTGCGGAATTATCCTGGGCAATCGTTAACAAGACCGGTAATCACTATTGCAATTTCATATGAGGGAGAGGCATAAGCTAACGTACTTCCTCTTCTTGGATCATATGCACTTATGATTGGAACTCTAGCAAGCATCCGCAACTACTAAAGATCATTAAGGTAAAACCCAACCATAGCATTAAAGCATCAAGTCCTCTTTATTCCCATACGCAACAACCCCCTTACTCGGGTTTGTGTTTCAGTCACTCACCAACCCACTATAAGCGAATCATGAACGTATTGCAACACCCTACAGCGGGAATCCCTCACGCTTGCGCGACACAGAGAGCACCATAGGATAGCACCAATAATAAAACATACAACTCATACCAATCTAGATCATCAATCAACCCAAAGACAAAGGATATCTACTCAAAACATCATAGGGTGGCAACACATCATTGGATCATAATATGTGGCATAAAGCACCATGTTCAAGTAGGGATTACAGTGGGGTGCGGGAGAGTGGACCGCGTAGAAGAGATGAGGATGGTGATGATGGTGGTGATGTTGATGAAGACGATCACCGCGGCGATTATTCCCCTCCCGATGGCACTCTGGCGCCACCAAGAGAGAGGAGCAGAGGTTCTCCCCCTTGTGCTTCCTCCTCCATGGCCTCCCCCCTAGATGGGGAGAGGTTCTCCCTCTGGTCCTTGGCCTTCATGGCGATGATGGCCCCTCTGGGATCCTCCTCCATGGCCTCCGGTGATGATGACCCCTCCGGCAGGGTGCTAGAGAGGGCCTAGATTGATTTCTCGTGGCTACAAAGGCTTGCGGCGGCGGAACTTCTGATCTAGGTTATTTTCTGGGTGTTTCTGTATTTATAGGAATTTTTGGCGTTGGTTTCACGTCAGGGGGGTCTCTGAGTAGTCCACGAGGCAGGGGCCCATGCCCAGGGGGGTGGACGCGCCCCCACCCTCGTGGACAGCTCGGGACTCTTCTGGCCCAATTCTTTTACTCCGGAGGCTTCTTTTGGTCCATAAAAATCATCAAAAATTGGCACGTCAATTGGACTCCGTTTGATATTCCTTTTCTGTAAAACTCAAAATCAAGGAAAAACAGAAACTGGCACTGGGCTCTAGGTTAATAGGTTAGTCCCAAAAATCATATAAAATAGCATATAAATGCATATAAAACATCTAAGATGGATAAGATAATAGCATGAATACTTCCTAAATTATAGATACGTTGGAGACGTATCATCCATCACATCGATCTCCACAGAAAACACCAAGCCCTACTACCGGCGATGGCGTTCAGCGACGAGTACAAGGGCGTGGAGGCCCACGGCAACACCAAGTTGCACGTCATCCACACCAACGACAAGAAGCATATGGCGATCTCCCTCGCGCAGTACGAGCGCCACCTCAGCCTCCAGCGCCACAAGATCGTCGGCATTGATCTCGAGTACAACAACGAGCCTGAAGTGACGCAGAAACCCGCCCTCTGCTAACTCTCCGTCGGCAAGACTCAGCCGGTGCTGCTCTTCCAACTGAGCACCACTGAAAGGTGAACCGTCTTCGACAACTTCCTCGCCAACCCCAGGTACACCTTTGCAGGCTTCTCCATCAACGGCGACAAAACCAGGCAAGAGCGCGTCAATCTGGAGGTCGCCAACTTTGTCGACATCCAGAAGGAGTGGAGGTTGCCCGAGGCAACCAAGGAGTTGGACTCCCTTGGAGACGTCTCCGGCATGCTCATCGACGACTACTACAACAACATGAAGAAGAAGATCACCGACGATGAACACAAGCGCTGGGCCACCCTGCCTCTATCCATGAGGCACGTCGAGTACGCGGCAAAGGACGCCTACGTAGCATACTGATACATCTCCCTCGTATCAATAATTTTTTATTGTTCCATGCCAATATTCTACAACTTTCATATACTTTTGGCAACTTTTTATACTATTTTTGGGACTAACATATTGATCCAGTGCCCAGTGCCAGTTCCTGTTTGTTGCATATTTTATGTTTCGCAGAAACCCCATATCAAACGGAGTCCAAACGGGATAAAAACGGACGGAGAATTTTTTTGGAATATTTGTGATTTTTGGGAAGAAGAATCAACGCGAGATGGTGCCCGAGGGGGCCACGAGGCAGGGAGGCGCGCCCCTGACCCTCGTGGGCACCCCGTAAGGAGGTTACTGCTCTTCTTTGGCTGCAAGAAAGCTAATTTTCGGAGAAAAATTTGGGCGAAGGTTTTAATCCAATTGGAGTTACGGATCTCCGGATGTATAAGAAACGGTAAAAGGGCAGAATCCCAGAGCGCAGAAACATAGAGAGACAGAGAGACAGATCCAATCTCGGAGGGGCTCTCGCCCCTACCATGCCATGGAAGCCAAGGACCAGAGGGGAAACCCTTCTCCCATCTAGGGAGAAGGCCAAGGAAGAAGAAGAAGAAGGGGGGCCCTCTCCCCCTCTCTTCCGGTGGCGCCGGAACGCCGCCGGGGCCATCATCATCATCTCCGCAATCTACACCAACACCTCCGCCATCTTCACCAACATCTCCATCACCTTCCCCCCTCTATCTACAGCGGTCCGCTCTCCCGCAACCCGCTGTACCTTCTACTTGAATATGGTGATTTATGCTTCATATTGTTATCCAATGATGTGTTGCCATCCTATGATGTCTGAGTAGATTTTCGTTGTCCAATCGGTGATTGGTGAATTACTATGATTGATTTAATTTGCTTGTGGTTATGTTGCTATCCTTTGGTGCCCATCATATGGGCGCGCGCGTGGATCACACCATAGGTTTAGTTGTATGTTGATAGGACTATGTATTGGAGGGCAAGAGTGACAGAAGCTTCAACCTAGCATAGAAATTGATGCATACGGGATTGAAGGGGGACCAATATATCTTAATGCTATGGTTGGGTTTTACCTTAACGAACGTTAGTAGTTGCGGATGCTTGCTAATAGTTCCAATCATAAGTGCATAGAATTCCAAGTCAGGGATGACATGCTAGCAGTGGCCTCACCCACATAAAACTGGCTATCGGTCTAGTAAAGTAGTCAATTGCTTAGGGACAATTTCGCAACTCCTACCACCACTTTTCCACACTCGCTATACTAACTTCATTGCTTCTTTACCTAAACAGCCCCTACTTTTTATTTACGCGCTCTTTATTAACTTGCAAACCTATCCCACAACACCTACAAAGTACTTCTAGTTTCATACTTGTTTTAGGTAAAGCGAACGTTAAGCGTGCGTAGAGTTGTATCGGTGGTCGATAGAACTTGAGGGAATATTTGTTCTACCTTTAGCTCCTCATTGGGTTCGACACTCTTACTTATCGAAAGAGGCTACAATTGATCCCCTATACTTGTGGGTTATCAAGACCTTTTTCTGGTGCCGTTGCCGGGGAGTCATATCGTGGGGTGAATATTCTCGTGTTTGCTTGTTTGCTTTGTCACTAAGTAGTTTTTATTTTGTGCTCTTGTTTTCTATCTTTAGTTATGAGTAGGAAACGCAAAATACCAAAAAAATAGTGGTACCTACTGAACCAATGGTTGAAGAACCACTCAAAATCTATCACACTCCTGAAGCTTTTTACTTGGATCATCTTCGATCCCTTTGTGCTCGTGCTGAAACCCCAACAATCTTAGTTGAGGGCAAATCTTTAGATGAGCATGCTTGTTATGTGCGACATCGCTTATCTCAAAAAGGGAAACTTTTACTTGATCAAATTCATCGTTTGCAATGCTATGCTTGGAATTTATGTGAAATTTATGATTTTACTTGTTGTTCTGAAGACCCTAAGAAACACCTTCCCTACCAATGTGAGTTTAGTGATAATGGAATCATATCTTCATATGCTAAGGGTGTTTATAATTACTATGATGTTCAACAAATTGAAGAATTTGTTGCTTTTAAGGGTGCTTATGAAATTGCTTCTTTGATTGGAAAGTATGATGCTACTCTTCACAAATCTGAAAATTTTACCATACTTTAATATTGTTATGATAATTATGCTTCTAATGCCTATGTTAAACCATATATTGAGGACTCATCCGCTGTCCAAGAAGAGACTAATATTTTGCAGGAGTCTATGGAAGAAGAAATTGATGAAACTGTGAGCTCATTGGATGAAAAAGATGATGAGGAGAGCAAAGAACAAAAGGAGGAAGAGCGGATTAGCTACCCGTGCCCACCTTCTAATGAGAGTAACTCTTCAACTCATACATTGTTTAATTTCCCTTCGTGCTTACCGAAGGATGATTGCTATGATGATTGTTATGATCCCGTTAATGCTCTTGAAATATCCCTTTTTGATGATGCTTGCTATGCTTGTGGCCAAGATGCCAATATGAATGATGCTTATGGAGATGAACTTGCTATAGTTCCTTATGTTAAACATGAAATTTTTGCTATTGCACCCACGCATGATAGTCCTATTATCTTTTTGAATTCTCCCGACTACACTATATCGGAGAAGTTTGCCCTTATTAAGGATTATATTGATGGGTTCTGTTTTACTATTACACATGATGATTTTGATAGATATAATATGCATGTGCTTGCTGCTCCTACTTGCAATTATTATGAGAGAGGAACCACATCTCCGCCTCTCTATGTTTCCAACATGATAAAATTGCAAGAAACTGTTTATACTATGCATTGGCCTTTACTATGTGTGCATGAATTGTTCTATTATGACATGCCGATGCATAGGAAGAGAGTTAGACTTTGTTGTTGCATGATATATGTTACTTTGTGCTCTCTACTAAATCACAAATCATTGCTAATTAAAATTGGCTTTGATATACCTTGGGATCCGGGTGGATCCGTTACTTGAGCACTATATGCCTAGCTTAATGGCTTTAAAGAAAGCGCAGCCAGGGAGACAACCCGGAAGTTTTAGAGAGTCATTTATTTATGTTGAGTGCTTTTATATAGTTTAAAAACAAAAATAATAATAATAAAGAGGGGAACCCAAAACATTTCAAAAAGGAAAGTGAAAGTGAGAGAGACAAACATTGTTGAAGTGGGGGAGCTCCTTGAACTTTGTTCATGCTCACGGAAACTTTGTGAATCTTGATTACAGAAACTTTTCAACAAAAATAATTATCCCCTTGTACAATTCCATTGTATTATAAAAATAATGTGCCAAGGTTTGCCTTTAGGATGTTTACAGTGCTTGTTGGTTTGTACGGTGTAGGACAGAAAGTTTGGCTGTAGTGCGCGATTTTACATTTTTTTACTGGAACGTCAAATGGTTCTGAAACTTTTTGCACTGTATTTCTATACAAATTGTTTATTTTTCCTAATTTTTGTAGAATTTTTGGAGTAACAGAAGTATGGTGAATGTTCAGATTACTACAGACTGTTCTGTTTTAGACAGATTCTGTTTTTGATGCATAGTTTGCTTGTTTTGATGAAACTATCGATTCCTATCAGTGGATTAAGCCATGGAAAAGTTATATTACAGTAGCTATAATGCAAAAACAAAATATGAATTGGTTTGCAACAGTACTTAGAGTAGTGATTTGCTTTATTATACTAACGGATCTTACCGAGCTTTCTGTTGAGTTTTGTGTGGATGAAGTGTTCGAAGATCGAGGATGTCTCGATATGAGGATAAGGAGGAGAGGCAAGAGCTCAAGCTTGGGGGTGCCCAAGGTACCCCAAGTAAATATTCAAGGAGACTCAAGCGTCTAAGCTTGAGGATGCCTCGGAAGGCATCCCATCTTTCTTCAACAAGTATCGGTATGTTTTCGGATTCATTTCGTTCATGCGATATGTGCAAATATTGGAGCATCTTTTGCATTTAGTTTTCATTTTCTTTTATGCACCATGCTGGTATGAGATAGTCCATGGTTGATTTATAGAATGCTCTTTGCACTTCACTTATATCTTTTGAGTATGGCTTTATAGAATGCTTCATGTGCTTCACTTATATCATTTGAAGTTTGGATTGCCTATTTCTCTTCACATAGAAAACCACCATTTGTAGAATTCTCTTTTGCTTCACTTATATTTGTTAGAGAGTGGGCATATCTTTTCTAGAAAGAATTAAACTCTCTTGCTTCACTTATATCTATTTAGAGAGTTGACAAGAATTGGTCATTCACATGGTTAGTCATAAAATCCTACATAAAACTTGTAGATCACTGAATACGATATGTTTGATTCCTTGCAATAGTTTTGCGATATAAAGATGGTGATATTAGAGTCATGCTAGTGGGTAGTTGTGGATTGTAGAAATACTTGTGTTGAAGTTTGTGATTCCCGTAGCATGCATGTATGGTGAACCGTTATGTAACGAAGTTGGAGCATGAGGTATTTATTGATTGTCTTCCTTATGAGTGGCGGTCGGGGACGAGCGATGGTCTTTTCCTACCAATCTATTCCCCTAGGGGCATGCGTAGTAGTACTTTGCTTCGAGGGCTAATAAACTTTTGCAATAAGTATATGAGTTCTTTATGACTAATGTGAGTCCATGGATTATACGCACTCTCACCCTTCCATCATTGCTAGCCTCTTCGGTATCGTGCATTGCCCTTTCTCACCTCGAGAGTTGGTGCAAACTTCGCCGGTGCATCCAAACCCCGTGATATGATACGCTCTATCACACATAAGCCTCATTATATCTTCCTCAAAACAGCCACCATACCTACTTATCATGGCATTTCCATAGCCATTCTGAGATATATTGCCATGCAACTTCCATCATTATCATATAAATGACTTGAGCATTTATTGTCATATTGCTTTGCATGATCGTAAGATAGCTAGCATGATGTTTTCATGGCTTGTCCATTTTTTGATGTTATTGCTATGCTAGATCATTGCACATCCCGGTACACCGCCGGAGGCATTCATATGGAGTCATATCTTTGTTCTAGTATCGAGTTGTAATATTGAGTTGTAAGTAAATAAAAGTGTGATGATCATCATTATTAGAGCATTGACCCAAGAAAAAAATAGAGGCCAAAGAAGCCTAAATAAAAAAGGGGCCCAAAGAAGCCCGCCAAAAAAAAGAGAAGAAAAGAGAAAAAGGGGCAATGTTACTATCCTTTTACCACACTTGTGCTTCATAGTAGCACCATGTTCTTCATATAGAGAGTCTCTTGAGTTATCACTTTCATATACTAGTGGGAATTTTCATTATAGAACTTGGCTTGTATATTCCAATGATGGGCTTCCTCAGATGACCTAGGTCTTCATGAGCAAGCAAGTTGGATGCACACCCACTTAGTTTCAGTTTGAGCTTTCATATACTTATAGCTCTAGTGCATCTGTTGCATGGCAATCCCTACTCCTCACATTGACATCAATTGATGGGCACCTCCAAAGCCCATTGATTAGAAGCGTCGATGTGAGACTTTCTCCTTTTTTTGTCTTCTCCACACAACCTCCATCATCATATTCTATTCCACCCATAGTGCTATGTCCATGGCTTGCGCTCATGTATTGCGTGAGGGTTGAAAAGGCTGAAGCGCGTTAAAAAGTATGCACCAATTGCTCGGCTTGTCATCGGGGTTGTGCATGATTTGAATGCTTTGTGTGGTGAAGATGGAGCATAGCCAGACTATCTGATTTTGTAGGGATAACTTTCTTTGGCCATGTTATTTTGAAAAGACATGATTGCTTTATTAGTATGCTTGAAGTATTATTGTCTTAATGTCAAATGATAGATTATTGCTTTGAATCACTCGTGTCTTGATATTCATGCCATGGTTAGATTACATGATCAAGATTATGATAGGTAGCATTATACATAAAAAAACTTATCTTTTTTATCATTTACCTACTCGAGACCGAGAAGGAATTAAGCTTGGGGATGCTGATACGTCTCCGTCATATCTATAATTTTTGATTGTTCCATGCCAATATTCTACAACTTTCATATACTTTTGGCAACTTTTGATACTATTTTTGGGACTAACATATTGATCCAGTGCCCAGTTCCTGTTTGTTGCATGTTTTATGTTTTACAGAAACCCCATATCAAACGGAGTCCAAACGGGATAAAAACGGACGGAGAATATTTTTGGAATATTTGTGATTTTTGGGAAGAAGAATCAACGCGAGACGGTGCCCGAGTGGGCCACGAGGCAGGGAGGCGCACCCCTGACCCTCGTGGGCACCACGTAAGGTGGTTACTGCTCTTCTTTGGCCGCAAGAAAGCTAATTTTTGGAGAAAATCTGGGCGAAGGTTTCAATCCAATCAGAGTTACGGATCTCCGGATATATAAGAAACGGTGAAAGGGCAGAATACCAGAGCGCAGAAACAGAGAGAGACGGAGAGACAGATCCAAACTCGGAGGGGCTCTCGCCCCTCCCATGCCATGGAAGCCAAGGACCAGAGGGGAAACCCTTCTCCCATCTAGGGAGAAGGTCAAGGAAGAAGAAGAAGAAGAAGGGGGCCCTCTCCCCCTCTCTTCCGGTGGCGCCAGAACGCCGCCGGGGCCATCACCATCATCACCGCAATCTACACCAACACCTCCGCCATCTTCACCAACATCTCCATCACCTTCCCCCCTGTATCTACAGCGGTCCGCTCTCCCGCAACCCGCTGTACCTTCTCCTTGAACATGGTGATTTATGCTTCATATTATTATCCAATGATGTGTTGCCATCCTATGATGTCTGAGTAGATTTTCGTTGTCCAATCGGTGATTGGTGAATTACTATGATTGATTTAATTTGCTTGTGGTTATGTTGCTGTCCTTTGGTGCCCATCATATGAGCGCGCGCGTGGATCACACCATAGGGTTAGTTGTATGTTGATAGGACTATGTATTGGAGGGCAAGAGTGATAGAACCTTCAACCTAGCATAGAAATTGATGCATACGGGATTGAAGGGGGACCAATATATCTTAATGCTATGGTTGGGTTTTACCTTAATGAACGTTAGTAGTTGCGGATGCTTGCTAATAGTTCCAATCATAAGTGCATAGAATTCCAAGTCAGGGATGACATGCTAGCAGTGGCCTCTCCCACATAAAACTTGCTATCGGTCTAGTAAAGTAGTCAATTGCTTAGGGACAATTTCGCAACTCCTACCACCACTTTTCCACACTCGCTATACTAACTTTATTGCTTCTTTACCTAAACAGCCTCTACTTTTTATTTACGCACTCTTTATTAACTTGCAAACCTATCCCACAACATGTAGAAAGTACTTCTAGTTTCATACTTGTTTTAGGTAAAGCGAACGTTAAGCGTGCGTAGAGTTGTATCGGTGGTCGATATAACTTGAGGGAATATTTGTTCTACCTTTAGCTCCTCGTTGGGTTCGATACTCTTACTTATCGGAAGAGGCTACAATAGATCCCCTATACTTGTGGGTTATCACGTACGAGATATGGAACCGCATCACCCTCACCCAGGACGGGCTTCGCCGTGCAAAGCTGGAGAAGGAGGAGCCCCCCAAGAAGCGCGCCAGGAGCAGCTGGGGATGGGGAGACGTTAACTGGTGAAGAAGAAGATGGTGCCGGCCAAGAGCCAACAATGCTAGCGTCGTTTTTGAATTATCATCAAATTTGCTTTATGTTGTTTGCTTATGTATCGTTAGTTTGCTTGTGATCAATTGCTTTTGCTGAACTTAGTTTGCTTGTCATGCAGATTCGCTTGTAATGATGAACTTTGATTATGTTAGAGTGCTTTATGTTGAACTTAGTTTGCTGACGATGAACTTGTCATACAGAATGCTTATGATAATTTGTTTTCTGTTGTATGCTTATGTATCATTAGATTCGAGCAGTGCAAAAAACGGACGAAGATGCAGTGTGCAAATAGGACGCATGCAGTGCAAAATGTGTACAAATGCAGTACAGACTTTGTCGAATGAAGTTTACACATACCAAACAAAGCAGTGCACACCCCTAAATTTGAAAAAAGAATACATAAGAGAAAAAACACAAAAAGAAAAATGCGACATGTATATGTAGTGCGGAATATGTGAACATGCAGTACAGAAACATAATTAATGCAGTGCACGGATGATTTACTAAGCAATGCACGCCCCTACATTTGAAAATAATAATACATAAGAGCAAAAACACGAAAACAAAATGAGAACTGTACATGTAGTACGGAATGCGTGCACATGCAGTATGAAACCTTGATCAATGCAGTGCACGGATGATTTACTAAGCAGTGCACACCCCTACATTGGAAAAAATACATGAGAGAAAATATTTTAAAAAATTGACCACCCATGTGCAACCGGCCCCAGCCAGTCTCGTAGTAGATCTACGCCCACAGCAGGCGAGTCGTTCTGAGCCACGATGCATGGGGCCGGGCACACATGGGCCCACGGGTCAGAGAGCATAGAGCAGCGAGCGCCGTGTATAAGTGCCCAAATAAGTAACCAGAGGAGTTCGATACGGCTGCCTCGCCAGCGCTTATAAACAGGTCGGGCGCTCCTTCCGCGGGCGAGGTGGCACTAAACATTAGGCCGCACACACAACGCACCGCGAACCAGCCGTGCTCACAGACCGACTTGGGCCCAATGCATCTTCACTCCCCGAACACAGGCCCAACAGACAAAAGAGAGGCCACCAAAAATTAAAAACAAAATCCCACATACCACTCCACAGACACAAGCCCAACCACGCGTTCCGTAGTTCGTCATGATATGACAATGCAGTTCGCTTTTTTCAAGTAAGCAGTCCCGTTGCTTCTCAAATGCATTCGCGTACACTGAATCAGAAGCAATCCACCACCTAACACCAACTACAACATTTATTACTTCTGTTGCTCAATTGGTTGCATAAAAATGTATCCGTTCGTGCTCCAGACTAACAAAACTCCTCCCCTCGTTCCTCTTTTTCTTCAAATCGTAGATCTAGGGTTCATCCCATCCCGAGCTCTTCTCTCAAATTCCACTGAACCCGCCATGAACTGTAAGTGCGGGTGTTTGCAAGGATGGCGCCAGTAGCGGACACATGCGTGTACGCACAAGGTCTAGAGCTCACCAACACCGAGTGGCGCAGCATGCTCGGGTGCCCGATGATACCCAACAGGGGGTTTCGGGTGCCATTTCTTCATCGCCTCACAACCACGGATCTGCAGGAAAGTTGGGTATGTTTTCCCCTCACAATTTTCGACATAATCTAGGCTGCAAATCCACATCTTAATATATAGTTCAATCAATTTGTTCAGTAGTGTCAACAAATACAAAACAAAATTTGTATTGTTGTTCAGATTTGTTAGCTATTAAGACTAGATGCTTCCACCTATTTTTCTTTAGGACCACACCAGATATCGACACTAGTTAGATCAGAACCCCAACATAGGAACAAAAAAGAGGGTGAGTAGATCAGCGTTGCAGTTCTCTTAACACGCTGGCGAAGTACACTGTAACTGACCCTGCAGTACTAGCATGTTGTAGTATAATATATATCCTAGTAAAACTAGAGGTCAATTCCGTATACAAGTTTGTTCATACATTGCAACTACTTTAGAAAATAGTAGTCATATATATGTAAGTAGTTAAGTCAACATAAACAGATCATCCTAAGTATAAAGAAAAACATTTGCTGTCTACTTATAAAATTCTTTTTCCACCCATTCCAAAATGCAGAAACTGCCATCCACAATAAAATTTCCTGCTCCGAGTTCAGGGAAGGTTACTTTGGAGACACAACACAAGAATGGGTATGCAGACATGCAAGCTGACTACCACATCGACTTTGAAGACTGCATCAACATAACTACTGGTTGGAAAGATTTTGTCTCCCAGAATGGCTTTGAGGTCGGAGAAGTGGCCCTGGTGTTTTTCTACAAAGAAGAAGACTCCCTCAAGTTTACAATATTTGCACTCTAGGCTGTCTAATATGAAGCAAGCCATCAGTGGCATATTTCTAATGCTTTGCTTATGTTGTATGCTTTTAAAATTATGTCCATCAGACACTTTGAACGATGCCTATTTAAAGTATGCAACCTTAACTTCATCATTTTATCATCCTTTTTAGACAAGTTGCTGCTGGCAGTAATGCAGTTCTCTCAAACACATAGTTGAAGGAAATATGCCCTAGAGGCAATAATAAAGTATTATTTATTTCCTTATATCATGATAAATGTTTATTATTCATGCTAGAATTGTATTAACCGGAAACATAATACATGTGTGAATACATAGACAAACAGAGTGTCACTAGTATGCCTCTACTTGACTAGCTCGTTAATCAAAGATGGTTATGTTTCCTAGCCATAGACATGAGTTGTCATTTGATTAACGGGATCACTTCATTAGGAGAATGACGTGATTGACTTGACCCATTCCGTTAGCCTAGCACTCGATCGTTTAGTATGTTGCTACTGCTTTCTTCATGACTTATACATGTTCCTATGACTATGAGATTATGCAACTCCCGTTTACCGGAGGAATACTTTGTGTGCTACCAAACGTCACAACATAACTGGGTGATTATAAAGGTGCTCTACAGGTGTCTCCAAAGGTACTTGTTGGGTTGGCGTATTTCGAGATTAGGATTTGTCACTCCGATTGTCGGAGAGGTATCTCTGGGCCCACTCAGTAATACACATCACTATAAGCCTTGCAAGCATTGTGACTAATGAGTTAGTTGCGGGATGATGTATTACGGAACGAGTAAAGAGACTTGCCGGTAACGAGATTGAACTAGGTATCGAGATACCGACGATCGAATCTCGGGCAAGTAACATACCGATGACAAAGGGAACAACGTATGTTGTTATGCGGTCTGACCGATAAAGAACTTCGTAGAATATATGGGAGCCAATATGAGAATCCAGGTTCTGCTATTGGTTATTGACCGGAGAGGTGTCTCGGTCATGTCTATATAGTTCTCGAACCCGTAGGGTCCGTACGCTTAATGTTACGATGACGGTTATATTATGAGTTTATGTGTTTTGATGTACCGAAGGAGTTCGGAGTCCCGGATGAGATCGGGGATATGACGAGGAGTCTCGAAATGGCCGAGACGTAAAGATCGATATATTGGACGATTATATTCGGACTTCGGAAAGGTTCCGAGTGATTCGGGTATTTCGGAGTACCGGAGAGTTACGGGAATTCGTATTGGGCCTTAATGGGCCATACGGGAAAGGAAAAAAAGGCCCCAAAGGGTGGCCGCACCCCTCCCCATGGACTAGTCCGAATTGGACTAGGGAGGGGGGGCGCCCCCTTCCTTCCTTCTCCTTCTCCCTTCCCTTTTCCTACTCCAACAAGGAAAGGAGGAGTCCTACTCCCGGTGGGAGTAGGACTCCCCCCTTGGCGCGCCCTCCTCCTTGGCCGGCGGCCTCCCCCTTGCTCCTTTATATACGGGGGCAGGGGGGCACCCCATAGACACAACAATTGATCATTGATCTCTTAGCCGTGTGCGGTGCCCCCCTCCACCATATTACACCTCGATAATATCGTAGCGGTGCTTAGGCGAAGCACTGCGTCGGTAGAACATCAACATTGTCACCACGCCGTCGTGCTGACAAAACTCTCCCTCAACACTCGGCTGGATCGGAGTTCGAGGGACGTCATCGAGCTGAACGTGTGCTGAACTCGGAGGTGCCGTACGTTCGGTACTTGATCGGTCGGATCGTGAAGACGTATGACTACATCAACCGCATTGTGTTAAACGCTTCCGCTATCGGTCTACGAGGGTACGTGGAGAAAACTCTCCCCTCTCGTTGCTATGCATCACCATGATCTTGCGTGTGCGTAGGAATTTTTTTGAAATTACTACGTTCCCCAACAGTGGCATCCGAGCCTGGTTTTATGCGTTGATGTTATATGCACGAGTAGAACACAAGTGAGTTGTGGGCGATATAAGTCATACTGCTTACCAGCATGTCATATTTTGGTTCGGCGGTATTGTGAGATGAAGCGGCCCGGACCGACACTACGCGTATGCTTACGCGAGACTACTTTCACCGTTGCGAGCACTCGTTGCTTAAAGGTGACTGGTGGGTGTCTGTCTCTCTCACTTTAGTTGAACCGAGTGTGGCTACGCCCGGTCCTTGCGAAGGTTAAAACAGCACCAACTTGACAAACTATCGTTGTGGTTTTGATGCGTAGGTAAGAACGGTTCTTGCTAAGCCCGTAGCAGCCACGTAAAACTTGCAACAACAAAGTAGAGGACGTCTAACTTGTTTTTGCAGGGCATGTTGTGATGTGATATGGTCAAGACATGATGCTATATTTTATTGTATGAGATGATCATGTTTTGTAACCAAGTTATCGGCAACTGGCAGGAGCCATATGGTTGTCGCTTTATTGTATGAAATGCAATCGCCATGTAATTGTTTTACTTTATCACTAAGCGGTAGCGATAGTCGTAAAAGCAATAGTTGGCGAGACGACAACGATGATACGATGGAGATCAAGGTGTCGAGCCGATGACAATGGTGATCATGACGGTGCTTCGGAGATGGAGATCACAAGCACAAGATGATGATGGCCATATCATATCACTTATATTGATTGCATGTGATGTTTATCTTTTATGCATCTTATCTTGGTTTGATTGACGGTAGCATTATAAGATGATCTCTCACTAAAATTTCAAGATAAAAGTGTTCTCCCTGAGTATGCACCATTGCGAAAGTTCTTCGTGCTGAGACACCACGTGATGATCGGGTGTGATAGGCTCTACGTTCAAATACAACGGGTGCAAAACAGTTGCACACGCGGAATACTCAGGTTAAACTTGACGAGCCTAGCATATGCAGATATGGCCTCGGAACACGGAGACCGAAAGGTCGAGCGTGAATCATATAGTAGATATGATCAACATAGTGATGTTCACCATTGAAACTACTCCATCTCACGTGATGATCGGACATGGTTTAGTTGATATGGATCACGTGATCACTTAGAGGATTAGAGGGATGTCTATCTAAGTGGGAATTCTTAAGTAATATGATTAATTGAACTTAAATTTATCATGAACTTAGTCCTGATAGTATTTTGCAAATTATGTTGTAGATCAATAGCTTGCGTTGTTGCTTCCCTGTTTATTTTTGATATGTTCCTAGAGAAAAATTATGTTGAAAGATGTTAGTAGCAAAGATGCAGATTGGATCCGTGATCTGAGGATTATCCTCATTGCTGCACAGAAAAATTATGTCCTTGATGCACCGCTAGGTGACAGACCTATTGCAGGAGCAGATGCAGACGTTATGAACGTTTGGCTAGCTCAATATGATGACTACTTGATAGTTTGGTGCACCATGCATAACGGCTTAGAATCGGGACTTCAAAGACGTTTTGAACGTCATGGACCATATGAGATGTTCCAGGAGTTGAAGTTAATATTTCAAGCAAATACCCGAGTTGAGAGATATGAAGTCTCCAACAAGTTCTATAGCTAAAAGATGGAGGAGAATAGCTCAAGCAGTGAGCATGTGCTCAGATTGTCTGGGTACTACAATCGCTTGAATCAAGTGGGAGTTAATCTTCCAGATAAAATAGTGATTGACAGAATTCTCTAGTCACCATCACCAAGTTAGTAGAACTTCATGATGAACTATAGTATGCAAGGGATGACGAAAGTAATTCCGGAGCTCTTCGTGGTGCTGAAATCGACGAAGGTAGAAATCAAGAAAAACATCAAGTGTTGATGGTTGACGAGACCACTAGTTTCAAGAAAAGGGCAAAGGGAAGAAGGGGAACTTCAAGAAGAACGGCAAGCAAGTTGTTGCTCAAATGAAGAAGCCTAAGTCTGGTCCTAAGCCTGAGACTAAGTGCTTCTACTGCAAAGGGACTGGTCACTGGAAGCGGAACTACCCCAACTATTTGGTGGATAAGAAGGATGGCAAAGTGAACAAAGGTATATTGGATATACATGTTATTGATGTGTACTTTACTAGTGTTTATAGCAACCCCTCGGTATTTGATACTGGTTCAGTTGCTAAGAGTAGTAACTCGAAACGGGAGTTGCAGAATAAACAGAGACTAGTAAAAGGCGAGGTGACGATGTGTGTTGGAAGCAGTTCCAAGATTGATATGATCATCATCGCACACTCCCTATACTTTCGGGATTAGTGTTGAAACTAAATAAGTGTTATTTGGTGTTTGCGTTGAGCATGAATATGATTTTATCATGTTTGTTGCAATACGGTTATTCATTTAAATTAGAGAATAATTGTTGTTCTGTTTACATGAATAAAACCTTCTATGGTCATACACCCAATAAAATGGTTTGTTGGATCTCGATCGTAGTGATACACATATTCATAATAATGAAGCCAAAAGATGCAAAGTTAATAATGATAGTGCAACTTATTTGTGGCACTGCCGTTTAGGTCATATTGGTGTAAAGCGCATGAAGAAACTCCATACTGATGGGATTTTGGAATCACTTGATGCTTGCGAACCGTGCCTCATGGGCAAGATGACTAAAACGCCGTTCTCCGGAACTATGGAGAGAGCAACAGATTTGTTGGAAATCATACATACAGATGTATGTGGTCCGATGAATATTGAGGCTCGTAGCAGGCATCATTATTTTCTGACCTTCACAGATGATTTGAGCAGATATGGGTATATCTACTTAATGAAACAGAAGTCTGAAACATTTGAAAAGTTCATATAATTTCAGAGTGAAGCAGAAAATCATCGTAACAAGAAAATAAAGTTTCTACGATCTGATCGTGGAGAAGAGTATTTGAGTTACGAGTTTGGCCTTCAGTTAAAACAATGTGAAATAGTTTCACTACTCACGCCACCTGGAACACCACGGTGTAATGGTGTGTCCGAACATCGTAACTGTACTTTATTAGATATGGTGCGATATATGATGTCTCTTACCGATCTACCACTATCGATTTGGGGTTATGCATTAGAGACAGCTGCATTTACGTTAAATAGGGTACCATCTAAATCCGTTGAGACGACATCTTATGAACTGTGGTTTGGCAAGAAACCAAACTTGTCGTTTCTTAAAGTTTGGGGTTGCGATGCTTATGTGAAAAGGTTTCATCCTGATAAGCTCAAACCCAAATCGGAGAAATGTGTCTTCATAGGATACCCAAAGGAGACAGTTGGGTACACCTTCTATCACAGATCCGAAGGCAAGACATTCGTTGCTAAGAATGGATCCTTTCTAGAGAAGGAGTTTCTCTCGAAAGAAGTGAGTGGGAGGAAAGTAGAACTTGATGAGGTAATTGTACCTGCTCCCTATTGGAAAGTAGTTCATCACAGAAATCTGTTCCTGTGACTCCTACACCAATTAGTGAGGAAGTTAATGATGATGACCATGTAACTTCAGATCAAGTTACTACCAAACCTCGTAGGTAAACCAGAGTAAGATCCGCACCAGAGTGGTACGGTAATCCTGTTCTGGAGGTTATGTTACTAGACCATAACGAACCTACGAACTATGAGGAAGCGATGATGAGCCCAGATTCCGCGAAATGGCTTGAGGCCATGAAATCTGAGATGAGATCCATATATGAGAACAAAGTATGGACTTTGATTGACTTGCCCAATGATCGGCGAGCCATTAAAAAAATAGATCTTCAAGAGGAAGACGGACGCTGATAGTAGTGTTACTATCTACAAAGCTAGACTTGTCGGAAAAAGGTTTTTGACAAAGTTCAAAGTGTTGAATACGATGAGATTTTCTCACTCGCAGCGATGCTTAAGTCTGTCCGAATCATGTTATCAATTGCCGCATTTTATGAAATATGGCAAATGGATAAACAAAATTGCATTCCTTAATGGATTTATTAAAGAAGTGTTGTATATGATGCAACCAGGAGGTTTTGTCAATCCTAAAAGTGCTAACAAAATATGCAAGCTCCAGCGATCCATCTATGGACTGGTGCAAGCATCTCAGAGTTGGATATACGCTTTGATAAGTTGATCAAAGGATATAGTTTTATACAGACTTGCGGTAAAGCTTGTAAAGTGAGTGGGAGCAATACAGCATTTCTGATAAGTATGTGTGAATGACATATTGTTGATCGGAAATAATGTAGAATTATTCTCCAAAGCATAAAGGAGTGTTTGAAAGGAGTTTTTCAAAGAAAGACCTCGGTGAAGCTGCTTACATATTGAGCATCAAGATCTATAGAGATAGATCAAGACGCTTGATAAGTTTTTTTCAATGAGTACATACCTTAACAAGATTTTGCAGTAGTTCAAAATAGAACAGTCAAAGAAAGATTTCTTGCCTGTGTTACAAGGTGTGAAATTGAGTAAGACTCAGAGCCCGACCACGGCAGAAGATAGAAAGAGAATGAAAGTCATTCCCTATGCCTTGTCCATAGGTTCTATAAAGTATGCCATGCTGTGTACCAGATCTATTGTATACCCTACACTGATTTTGGCAAGGGAGCACAATAGTGATCTAGGAGTAGATCACTGGACAGCGGTCAAAATTATCCTTAGTGGAATAAGGATATGTTTCTCGATTATGGAAGTGACAAAAGGTTCATCGTAAAGGGTTACGTCGATGCAAGTTTTGACACTAATCTAGATGACTCTAAGTCTCGGTCTAGATACATATTGAAAGTGGGAGCAATTAGCTAGAGTAGCTCCGTGCAGAGCATTGTAGACATAGAAATTTGCAAAATACTTACGGATCTGAATGTGACAGACCCGTTGACTAAACTTATCTCACAATCAAAACATGATCACACCTTAGTACTCTTTGGGTGTTAATCACATAGCGATGTGAACTAGATTACTGACTCTAGTAAACCCTTTGGGTGATGGTCACATGACGATGTGAACTATGGGTGTTAATCACATGGTGATGTGAACTATTGATGTTAAATCACATGGCGATGTGAACTAGATTATTGACTCTAGTGCAAGTGGGAGACTGAAGGAAATATGCCCTAGAGGCAATAATAAAGTATTATTTATTTCCTATATCATGATAAATGTTTATTATTCATGCTAGAATTGTATTAGCCGGAAACATAATACATGTGTGAATACATAGACAAACAGAGTGTCACTAGTATGCCTCTACTTGACTATCTCGTTAATCAAAGATGGTTATGTTTCCTAGCCATAGACATGAGTTGTCATTTGATTAACGGGGTCACTTCATTAGGAGAATGACGTGATTGACTTGACCCATTCCGTTAGCCTAGCACTCGATCGGTTAGTATGTTGCTATTGCTTTCTTCATGACTTATACATGTTCCTATGACTATGAGATTATGCAACTCCCGTTTACCGGAGGAACACTTTGTGTGCTACCAAACGTCACAACGTAACTGGGTGACTGTAAAGGTGCTCTACAGGTGTCTTCAAAGGTACTTGTTGGGTTGGCGTATTTCGAGATTAGGATTTGTCACTCCGATTGTCGGAGAGGTATCTCTGGGCCCACTCAGTAATACACATCACTATAAGCCTTGCAAGCATTGTGACTAATGAGTTAGTTGCGGGATGATGTATTACGGAACGAGTAAAGAGACTTGCCGGTAACGAGATTGAACTAGGTATCGAGATACCGACGATTGAATCTCGGGCAAGTAACGTACCGATGACAAAGGGAACAACGTATGTTGTTATGCGGTCTGACCGATAAAGATCTTCGTAGAATATGTGGGAGCCAATATGAGCATCCAGGTTCTGCTATTGGTTATTGACCGGAGAGGTGTCTCGGTCATGTCTACATAGTTCTCGAACCCGTAGGGTCCGCACGCTTAACGTTACGATGACGGTTATATTATGAGTTTATGTGTTTTGATGTACCGAAGGAGTTCGGAGTCCCGGATGAGATCGGGGATATGACGAGGAGTCTCGAAATGGCCGAGACATAAAGATCGATATATTGGACGACTATATTCGGACTTCGGGAAGGTTCCGAGTGATTCGGGTATTTTTCGGAGTACGGAGAGTTACGGGAATTCGTATTGGGCCTTAATGGGCCATACGGGAAAGGAGAAAAAGGCCCCAAAGGGTGGCCGCACCCCTCCCCATGGACTAGTCCGAATTGGACTAGGGAGGGGGGGCGCCCCCTTCCTTCCTTCTCCTTCTCCCTTCCCTTTTCCTACTCCAACAAGGAAAGGAGGAGTCCTACTCCCGGTGGGAGTAGGACTCCCCCCTTGGCGCGCCCTCCTCCTTGGCCGGCGGCCTCCCCCTTGCTCCTTTATATACGGGGGCAGGGGGGCACCCCATAGACACAACAATTGATCATTGATCTCTTAGCCGTGTGCGGTGCCCCCCTCCATCATATTACACCTCGATAATATCGTAGCGGTGCTTAGGCGAAGCACTGCGTCGGTAGAACATCAACATTGTCACCACGCCGTCGTGCTGACAAAACTCTCCCTCAACACTCGGCTGGATCGGAGTTCGAGGGACGTCATCGAGCTGAACGTGTGCTGAACTCGGAGGTGCCGTACGTTCGGTACTTGATCGGTCGGATCGTGAAGACGTACGACTACATCAATCGCATTGTGTTAAACGCTTCCGCTATCGGTCTACGAGGGTACGTGGAGAACACTCTCCCCTCTCGTTGCTATGCATCACCATGATCTTGCGTGTGCGTAGGAATTTTTTTGAAATTACTACGTTCCCCAACAATAGTGTGGTCCTAAAAATAAAAAAGCAGTCCTCGGAACAGTAACAATGAAATGCGAATGGTTGAAACTTTGCAGTTAACATATGATGTTCAAAAACAATTCTCATTGTATGCAGTTCAAAAAATTGTTATAATAACTATTCAGCTAACACAAACATATAATGGACCATCCATTCTAATAGCAGAATAGAACATTAACCATACTGCTAATGTAGTACGAAAGTGCATATGCAGTCCTCTAGAACACAGAATGCAGTTTAAGAAAAGAGAAATCAAATAAGCTGCCATAACCACTGTAATGCAGCTACAACGAAGTACACTACTAACGAAAATGCAGTGTACTACAACGTATGCCACAACTACAACAAATAAAATTAAAGCAGTAGAAATCCAGACATGTGGTAGACTAACAGAGGTGTCAATTCACTCGCACTTCCATAACTCGCCTAAAAATTGTCCAACCACTAAACTATCGAAAAATACCCCCGCAAAAAATTACATGGAAGACACGGCAACTGGACGAACAACATCAGCTTTCATTTAAAAATTGCAATTCAAAAAATGACAATTATACCCGCAATACAATGAATACAAACATATAGCAACGGTAATTACAAGATTCAAACACGCATGAACGCACAAAATCCAAAAAATCAACAAGAACAGAGGATCGGACGAAGCTCACCCGCCCACACAATCAAATTCACAGGAATTGAAAACTAAATCCTAAAAATTAACAAATTGTAGAGTGAACGGACCGATTAAAACGAACACAATCAAAGAATTCCTACTAACAAAACATCCGAGTACAAAAAAGTCGCATCCGACGCGAACACGAACGAACAGAGAAAGCTCGTCCACCAAATCCCTCGATTTGCAAGCACTCTAGTAGATTTTCCTATAAATTAGAATGAATAAAGGTAAAATGAGATGCGGAGACAAACTAAATCATCCTGCAACACCCGACTCCACACAGAAAACGCGGGCGGAACACCAGAAAATGAAGCAGTTCTCCCAAGAAGCATTGCAGTGCCCAACGTAAAGACGATGCAGTTCGCTTCTGTTGAGCGTGGAGTGCAGAAGTATTATCAGAATAGTTATTCTGCTAATATTAGCATAGTAGACCGGCTGTATATATTTGGATCACACTCGTCCTATATAGGGCCGAGGAGATCCTCCCGAACCTGAACCCACCTTATCTACTCTGCGCTCACCTTCCCCCGCAACCTCTCCAATCCTCCAACGCACCACCCATCGTCGGGCCCCCGGCTCCGGCCCGCCGCTGCCCCCAACCCGGCTCGCCTCCAGTCGCCCCCAACCCGGCTCGCCTCCAGCCGCCCCCACTAGCTCTGGCGCGCCTCCTGCCACCGGGCCCCCCTGCTCGGGCGCCCCTCCCGCCGCCGCCCTCGCACTCCAGCGTGCCTCCCGCCTCCGCCCTCACACTCCAGCGTGCCTCCCGCCGCCTTCCATCCCCACTGCTCCAAAAACTGGACCGAAGTGGTGACGTCCACTGCGCCCTTCTCTCCGTCGCCCAATCACTCCAATCCTTCTGTCAGGTGAGGTCCATGGGGTCGCATCCCACACGCGTGACCTGCATAGGCATATCTTGTCGACCTTCTCCGGCACCTGTCTTCGACCTTCCCGACATCTCTCACTGCTGCAGCGATGGCCTCTCCCCCTAGCCATGACATGTCCCTCAGGCTCGAGCTGTCGTGACTGGGGAAGCCACCTCTTGGAGACAGCACCGAGAATGCATCCCATGCGGTGGAGAGCAGCAAAGGCCAGGGGCCACGCATGTAGACTAGGAAGGTCGACGAACAACGCCACTGCCTTCGGCTGCCTGCACGCCACCGCTCCCCTTGTAGCATGTGCTCATTGCTGCCAGCCAATTCCTCTCGCAGATGTGCAGCTGGGGAACATCCCGTGCATAAGTGGCAAAAACAGGGATGTACGATCCAGTAGAGCAACATACGAGTGAGGAGTTCAATTTGAGTTTGCTTTTCAGTCATATTCTACGGCTGAATGTTAGCGTAGCATTCTACTTTAACCCATTGCTTTCTCAACCTCCCGTTTCATATCAGAAAGCACTTCCTCACCTCGTGACACAAGTTTAGTTTCAAGTTCGGCAGATGTTTCAGTTCGAACATTTTTCAATCAAGTACGGGTTACTCTGCTTATTTTTTAACACTACTTATTTTTCTGTCTATGTCCACCAAGTATTTTCAGTCGATATCCACCAAGTATTTTCAGTCTATGTCCACCAAGTATTTCCAGTCTAGGAAGATTTCGTTAGAGACAACAGGAACTATGTTCAACACTGCTTATTTTTCTGTTTTAGACTGGCGAATCCTCATATTGGTGGACATCGACTTTGTTACTCTTGTACCGATGAATTTTGTACGGGTTAGTGGTAGATGGATCATGTGTATGAGAAGTTGAATTTCTCCTCGCCAATACACTGTCCTTCTCAAGCACCATGTGCTCATGGATGGAAATTCTCAAGAACAATTTGCCTAGGGTTGTGTTTGTGTGCTTCTGTTCCGGTGTGCCTTGTAAAAATGAGGAAATTCAGACTTATCTTTCTGAAGGTTCAATATGTGTACCGGTTGCAGGATTCACAAATTAAAAAAAGAATACTTGAGTTGCGTGTGCCGCGTGTGTGGGGAGTACTAAATACGTTCCGCGGGTGAGAAGTTCATAGTTTCTGTTGTTGATAGTCTAAAAAAACCGCTTTTGAAAAAACAGCACACCTTTAGTGTCCAAAAAAAGAGTTGAACACAAGAAAAAATATCAGTTGGCAAGTGAACCATGTGAATCCAAGGTTTTAGAAAAAGGTTCTATTCTGAAACATCATGTACATAAAGTGAAACAGTAACAAAAATATAAGGAAAAAAGCGAAAAAATTTACACTTGTTTAAACAAATAGAAGTTTAAATTAAAATAGCGGAGCAGTTCACTATTTATAATAAAAGTAGGATTTTCCCCTTTACTAGAATAAACCAAGAAGTTCAAATAAAAAAGCAGACCGGTTCAAAAATTATACAAAAAAAAAGGTATTTTCCCCATTTCTAGAAAAAACTAGAGGTTCAAATTTAAATGACGGAGAAGTTCAATGTTTTCTTAAAAACCTAAGAAGGTCAAATCAAAACACTAGAGCAGTTCCAAAAGTTTATAAAAAATTCCCTCATTTGTTAAAAAAACTAGACGTTCAAATTTAAATAACGGAGCGGTTCGATGTTTATTACAAACGCCAAAAAGGTCAAACACAAAAAAACAAAGCATCTCAACACAAATTTACATAAAAGGATTTTATCCGTTTAAAAAACCCTAGAAGTTCAATTCGAAAAAATGGAGCAGTTCGATAGTTATACACTATTCAGATTTTCCTCATTATTAAGGAATGGAAACAAGAACTTCAATTTTTTTTAAATAGAGCAGTACAAAATTCATAAAAAAAGGATTTTCACCATTTCTTACAAATTAGAAAACTAGGATTCTTCCGTTACTACAAGGAAATAAACCAAGAACTCCAAATTACGAAAATACAGAAGTTCAATATTTGTAACAAAAAACTCAGATTTTTCCTTGTTACTAAAGAATAAAAATAACGAAGTTCAAATTAAAATAGAGGAGTAGTTCAATGTATACGGGAAACTCCAATTATTATTGTTTCTAAGAAAAAAAACTATGAAGTTCAATTTACAAAAAAAATATGTTTGATGCTTATTTAAAAACATATCTCCTTTCCGAGAATATGACAAAGAAGTTCAAATTAGAAATAACAGAGAAGTTTGAACTAAATAAAAAACTCATATTTATTGCAAGAAGTTCACGTGCACCTCCGTGCACGGTTCATAATTTATATTGCGAGACGTCCGACCTCCAATTACATGTTTTAAAATGGCAAAAAAGGATGACCGACCTTTGATTGCGTGTACTTCGACGTATGCACAAAAATGTTACAGAAGTTCATAGTGAAAACAACGAGAAGTTCAAGTACTGCAAGGATTGCATTTCAGGTGAGAATGAAAGTATAGAAAAATAAAAGCTTAAAAGGTTTATTGAAAGAACTTCAAGTGCTCTATCCGGGGAAGTTCAAAAATTCTTGCGAGAGGTTCACCTTGTATTTCAATGTTCAAAAGCACAAAAAAGAAATTATTTTTTGCATTTTAAAATAATTCTCTCAATCCACAAAGAAGTTTAGTTATTATTTGGGAGCAATTTGATTTCAAAAAGAAAATTTTCAAATTATAAAAATGGAAAAAGTTCATGTACTACATGGTATGTGTTTATTATGAGAAAAATGAATTAAAAGTCAAGGTCCAATTTTTCTGTTGTTATAAGTTCAGGGTCTCGGACGGAGAAAGTTACGAAAAATTATTGTGAGAGAGTTTTGTACAAAAGGAATATCATTTGTGTAACACTGACGAATGGATGAGACAATTGCAAACGACAATACGTCACAGAAGTTCAACGTCAAAAGAGCTGGAAGTTCAACTACTACACGGAATGAATTACAGATGAAAAACTTTTAAAATCGTCAGTAAAATCTGAGTTTTAATGTCATTGGTGTGGCGCAATTGGTTCAATACTTGTTACAAACCCAAAGAAGGTCATTAAAAAAAGCATCTCAAACAATTTTATAACAAATATTTTCTCTCTTAAAATAAAGCTAGAAGTTAAAATTTAAAAACGGAGCGGCTCGATTTCTATCAAAAAGTAGGATTTTTTCCGTTACTAAAAGAAATAAAACCAGGAAGTCCAATTTAAAAAGATGGATAAGTTCGATGATTATAGAAAACTCAGATTTTCCTCGTTATTAAAGAATGGAAATAAGAAGTTCAAAAAGTAAATAACAAGAAGTTCAACTTTTAAGAAATAGAGCGCTTTAAAATTTCATAAATAATATTAAGAAAAAAAACCCAGGAAGTCCATATTAAAAAGATGGAGAAGTTCGATGATTATAGAATACTCAGATTTCCCTCGTTATTAAAGAATGGAAACAAGAAGTTCAAAAATAAAATAACAAGAAGTTTAACTTTTAAAAATAGAGCGCTTCAGAATTCATATAAAAAAGGATTAAGAAATTCAGTTTAATATTCATAAAAAACTCAGATATTTTCATATAACCGAGAGAAGTTCAGATTGATAACTGCCAGAAGTTCACGTACTACACGGTGTGCATTTTGTATTAAAAAATAATAAAAAGGCATTTTTTTTATAAGTTCAAGTCCTCGGTCGGAGAAAGTTAAAAAAATTGTGGGAGAGGTTTTGTACAAAAGTAATATCATTTTTGCAACACTGCCGAATGGATTAGAAAATTACAAACCAAAACACGTCACAAAAGTTCAACGTGAAAACAGAAGGAAGTTCACCTACTACACTGAATGAATTTCAGATGAAAAACTTTTAAAATCGTCGCGAGTATGAAAAAATGATCAACACGGGAAATTTGCGTGTTTACAGCAGCTTTCCATTGGTATATCACTTGCTCAATTTCGGTGAGTGGATGGAGAGCTACGAGCAAAAAAAGCACGTGAAAACAGAGTGAAGTTCAAGTTGACATGCCGAGAAGTTCAAGATCTTCACGCGATGCATTTTCGAAGAATCCGTTTCGCGATAGACGCAGAACGAATGATCTTGCTGTTTTCGAAATTACTTGAAAACCGCTAGGAATCAGAGAAAACCATCAACATGAAAAAGTTTTGCATTTTATGTAGCTTTTCAACAGTATATTATTTGGCCAATTCCGATAAAGTTCGTAGAAATTACGGAAAAATACGTTTTTAGCCATTTTCATAATTGACTTAAAACCATAAGGAATTGGGAGGAACAATATATACCAAAAAGTTTTGCATTTCCTCAAGCTTTCCAACGGCATATCATTTGCTGCATTCGGACATGCAGTTAAAAATTATCTCAAACATACTAACTCGGTGGAACTTGTATTGTTTTCAAAATTACAAACCATTCAAAATTAGAAAAAACTTTTAACATGAGAAAGTAGCGCATTTTCATAAGCTTTCCAACGCCATATCATTTGCCTCAATTGGATTAGCCATTTAGAAATGACATCGAAAATACGAACTCGGTTGTTCGGTTTGCGAATTTTTTCGATTTTCCAAATTACTCTTTATCCATAGGGAATTAGAGAAAACTTTCAACATGTGGAAGGAGCGGTTTTGCAGCAGCTTTCTAACGCCATATTATTCGCCTCATTCTGATAACCGGTTTAGAAATGCGATCGAAAATACGATTCACGTTTTTTGTATGAAGAAAAAACGGTTTTGAAAACTGCTCTTAAACCACTTACATTTTGCCAAAAAAAATAAATTGGGTCAAGATACTGGTGTCCATAGCATTGCAACGGTACATCGCAAGCCCCATTTGGGCAATGTTTTCGGAAGTTCAACCCAGCACTGGGAGAAGTTCAGGTCGAACAACTCAGGCAGTAAAATTGCAAAAAAAACGCAATTTCATCATGACCCGAGAGCAAAATCCGCAACGAGTGAGATTCCTATTTAAAATGGGTATTTAGTTGCTAAAAACGTTTCTAGATTACACTAACATCATATAGAACATGACTAACTAGAATAATTCGCGCGGGGAGACACGGTTGCGAAGATAGTCCGAAGGTCGGGTTCCTACAGAGGGAAGTTCAAGTGCGTAACTCAGGAAGTTCATGTTGTGATCAGAATAATATTCTGATCCCGTGATCAGAATAGTGTTGATGTATATATATATCTATAGAATTTCTCGTTGAACTGATCATATATATCATCTAATTTCTCGCACAACCATTCATATAACACAATTTGGTATATATATATATATATACATACAATTTGGTATATACAATTTCTCCTACAATTTGCAGATCATTACATGGAGGCATTACAACGGGTAATAGTATTCTCCTTTGGGATCTATGACCTGGTCGAGCAAAAATCCCGCTATTTCATCTTGAATTGCTCGTACGCGATCCTGTGGTAGGAGCTTGTCCCGCATATCCTTCATCTTTAAAGAAGGAGATCAATATGCATGTATTAGTTGTGTGTGTGTATATGAGATAATGATGTAAAAATTGTGAATAGTGTTCTGGCAAACTTACCCATTGCTCTCTATCAGTTATGCTCCTTTCAGACGTCATCATGCGAATGTTCTCGCAAACGTACTATGCACATAAATCAGTCCCCGACGCCTGCTTCAAGGCCTTTACGGGAATAGAATTCAATCGGATAATAATTAATAAAGCATGATAATGGTAGTGAAACTAGAATTAAAGAGATGCACAGACGTAGCTAGCTACTACTACTTAATTACCTTGGGTCGCACCGACAGCTTTTGTTTCCATTGGCCTTGAACCTATTTGATGAACTTTTCCCAACCTTGCCCGCCGGCAAAGAAAATGAATAAAGGATTTATTAATTAGTTGATATCAAGAAATGACGAACTAAAGAGGCCGACATATAGTTCGATAATGATTGAAATTACCTGTCGACCATCCCCCTCATGATTGTGTAGTCATTAACGTCTTTAAGTAGTGAGTCCAGTACTTGAACTCTTCCCTCGTCAACTTCAATGATTAGCAGGATCCAGTGAAAACTGCATGCGCACATGTTTGTATAATTAAGCGGGCATTTGCATAACTCATCAACTACACTTATTAACATCTAGTAAGCAAAAGCAGAATTTGTAGTACAAGACAGTGTCACTCACCTGAAGTTGTAAGGAAGTAGTATGTCTGGTTGGGTATTTAGTCGCTTCAAAAACTCTAGCAAGCTTTTCTCTATGTCTTTTCTCGAATATTCTTTTGACCATAGTTCTTGATTAATGGTATATGGGTAGGCATAGCGTTCAACTTTTTTCATTTCATAGATCTTCATTCTGCAAAATACCATAGAAAAGAATATAGTGAGGATAATTACAAGTAATGATCAACCATCACTACAGCTAGCTAGAGACTTAAATTATAGAAAGAAATCACTTACAGACAATAGCAACTGACAATAGATTTGTCGAGTGCGTCTTGATTGAATAACTGAAACAGTTCTTGAAACTCAACCCACAGAGCATTTTCATGGTAGTAATGCTCTGGCTTGACTCTCACCACGAGGGACTCTCGATCGGTATTCTTGGCTTCTCTCACGTACCATTCATGCAATTCCTACATTCTCGTTGATAGACGTTTCATCTCCTCGGGCTTGACCAGAGGTTCGCTGCGGGCATATTTCCATTTTAGTTGCTCCTCTTTAAATGTTTCCATGGGCTCGATCTCTAGGAGTTGATAAACAGTGACACCGGCCTCTTCAGCCATCCTTCTATGATCGTCGGTTATTACCAGCTGATCGGCGTCGGTACTCACATGTGGTTGTAGAATGCATGGGGGGATCGATTGCACCGCCTGTTCTCCCAGCTGGGGAACAGTTTTCCCGCTTTTTTGTCAGCCGTTTGGCTTGAGCTCGAGCTCGACTCCTTTTTTTGTGCTTGATATGACTTCTTGATTTGGTGCTCATAGTCTGAGTCCCTATGCTTGGGAGCTGGTGGTTCAGCCATACGAATAAAGTGGTCAACGACATGATCAGGTACTTTCTCCTCTGGCGGTGAGGGTGGTTTCGGTCCAAAATGGGCCTTCACTCGTTTTCCGCGTCAGTCAGGTCATAAGGCAACCTCGGAAGAGGCTTGAGGCTTGGACCAAATCTGTATTTCTTGCCTCCTATTGTACCGCTAGCCGCCATAGCTGTGGCGCCTCTCTTCGACTGTTGCTGAGGCAGTAGAGCCCACTGAGGCGGCGGAGACGGCTGACGCAGTGCCTGACTTGGAGGAGTCGGCTGACGTGGTGCCGTACTTAGAGGAGGAGGAGGAGTCGGCTGACACGGTGCCGGACTTGGAGGAGGAGGAGTGGGCTAACACGGTGGAGGACTTGGAGGAGCGGGAGTCTGCTAAGGCGGTGGCTGACTTGGAGGAGCGGGAGCCTGCTGACGCGGTGGCGGACTTGCAGGAGGAACTGGCTGACGTGGTGTCGGTGGCCTTTGAAAGATGATGCAATCCTTTCTCCATAGAATGATACGATGTATGGCCTCTCCCAGTGTGCACTCGTCGTCACCTCCAGGAATGTCATGCTCTAGCCCCAAATATTGTGCCACCACTTCATCAACCCCGACATGAGCATAGCCAGCTGGAATCGGATTGCAATGGAAGGTTGCTTCAGGGGGATTTGTATAAGCAACGCCGTCCGCCACCTTCATGGATATGTTCTTCATTTTAAAGTGTAGCTCACAAGTTGTCGTATCTGTGATATCATCCACAGGGTATCTATCCAGCAGTGCATCATCGCCCGGGGTGGAGCCTATGCTGCTTCTCGGCATGGATGGGATGGTGCTATCCAATGCTGGATGCGCTAGCTGCTGCCGCTGATGAGACCCCCTTTCCTGGCTAAGTGAGTTGATCTACTGCTGCTGCCACTGGAAAGCGAGTGCCAACTCCGAGTGCCTTGATTCTAGGCCTTGAAGGCGGTCTGCTTCCTGCTTCCTCTTCTTCTCCTCCTACTGCTTCTTTCTCGCACGACTTCTGTAGTCAGTGTTCCAGTCCTCAAACACCTCAAACCACGGAACAACGCCTTTGCCTCATGTTCTTCCCGGGTGTTCAGGATTCTTCAGGGCGCGCGTAAGCTCGTCGTTCTCTCTGTTGGGCGTGAGAACCCCCGTTCGAGCCTCTTCTACTACAACAAGTAAACTGAGGTCGGCTCCTTTAAGACTTGCTCGCTCCAAATCCTCACCTGTCTTCGAGTCCAATGTCCCCCCATGTGCATAGAACCATGTCCTAGACCTGGGGGGCTAGCTCAATGTAACTAGAGTGACCCCTGCATCCATCATTTGTTGCTCAGCAAGATCACACTTAGGCAGGGCCACCTCCTAGCCACCTGGCCCCAGCTTATGGTGCCATATCTTTTTCATGGCATTGATCTTGTTTATTCTTGACCGTTCCTGGGCTACTTTCGATTCCTTGAAGCTCATGAAAGCGTCCCAGTGATCTCTTGCCTTCTCCTGTGTTCCCTTGAATTCTGGAGTCTGCTTTCCTTCTTTCACGTGTGCGGCCCATATATTCTTCTTGTGGTTGTTGAATGCTATCGCCAACTTCCTAAGAGCACAGTTCTTGACTTTCTCCACATCTGCATCTATGAAATGATTTGGTAGGGTGAAATGTGACATGAGGATTCCCAAAGCCGGTCTTTTTCTCTTTGGTCGACGAACGTAACATCTGGATGTCCCTTTGCTGGCTTTTTCCATTCTTGAATGGAGATCGGGATTTGGTCCCTCGCAATAACTCCGCATTGATGAATGAACTTGCTCGCATTCTTCTTGGGTTCGCGTTGTTCGCCATTAGGTTTGATGGCATCGATGTTGTACTTTATGCCATCCTTCAACTTTTTAGCCGGGCCTCGAACTGTCCTTCTGCTTGTAGAAGATTTGCTTGATCCGGAGGGCTGAAAGAATAAAGGTCGATTCGTTAATATATATACAAATCAATTAAAACATGTGATGATCCCCAGATTAAAACATGTGATGATCACCAGATTAAAACATGTGATGATCACCAGATGCCTCCTTATATAATTATACCTCGCCAGTCTTTGTTATTTCAAGAACAACATTTCCTTCGTCATCATAGTTCCCGATTTCATCTATTCGTTCGTCTTCATCAAATATCATACCCTCACCGGTAGGGTTCAGATATTGCGAGTCGTCATCTTCTTCAAACTCATCTGGGCGAGGGGAGCGTATGATGTCGAACAGGGCCTCCTCTCCTTCTATGCCGGTGTTGTCCATAGCTTTTATTTAACTAATCCAGAAGAAATATAAAATAGTTTAGTATACAAATTAGAATGCATGCATGAAATCAATAAGCAAGAACTGAATCATAGTGCATAATATGCATCTCGAATAATCCAGATAATTAATATGCATCATCGAATATAATCTTGAATACATCGTCTCAAATATTATCGAATGATATAATCTCGAATACATCATCTCGAATATTATCTCGAATACATCACTAGCTAATACAGATCGAATACTATCGAATAATCTAGTTCACTCGCGGTGGACACCCAAAGAGAAGGAACCATCATAGGATCATAGCTCTGGTGAGATCCCTGAAGAACCTGCCAGGTATTGGAGAACCTGACGTCCAACGCAACCATGTAGCAACGGACGTGGTCGTCCTCCTCCCTGACACGGTGACGTACCACCTCCGCGGGGGATGCCAGCCTCTGCACCGAATGTGGTCCACGCGCCCGCCGCCAAAGATGCTCCGGGTCGACGACGGGACCCAGGTTCCTCACCAAGATGTGCGCCCTTGAAGGTAGCACCTCCCAATGCCAGCCCGGCGGAGCCCAGTCCCGGACATGGCGCCTCTGAAGCAGGACGTCGTCGTGAACCGGTCGACGACGAGGATGCGGGCCGGGCATCTCTTATTAAAGGACTAAGAGAATCTATTGTATACATACATATACTAACATTAAAATATGCGACTTTTGTAAATGCTATTTACTATACATTGGATCTAGTGAGTATATATATGACAAACTTTTAATACATAGTCAACTTTTTTCTATAAGTATAAAAAAATAAAAATCATAAAATCTATGCAAATTTCACCATTCATCTACATATACATATATACATATACATTGTATAAAAATAATCATCTAAAACATCAAAACATACATATATACATATGAAACATCAAAGATTCCTACTCAATAAAACATCTAAAACATCAAAACATACATATATACATAAAAATTCATATACATACATACATAATTAACTCTACACATAAATATTCCTACTCAATCTACATATACATCTAACATTCATCTACCTATACATCTAACATTCCTACTCATCATCTAACATATACATCTACATACACACAAAAAAGATGAACAAAAAAATTAAAAAAAAAGATGGCCGCCGTCGGAGCTCACCGCGGGCTTGTCGGCGGGGTAGGGGATCGGAGGAGCGGTGCGGGCTCGTCGGCGGGGCGGCGTGGAGGAGCAGTGCGGGCTCGTCGGAGGGGCAGCGTGGAGGAGTGGCGCGGGCGCTCGTCAGCGGGGCAGGGGGAGGATGCGCATGCACGGGCTCCCAGGACGACGACGGCGGCCTATGGGAGGCGTCGACGGGGCGCACGTGGAGAGCTGCGTGGTGGCGGCGACAGCGTAGTCGGGTAGCTTGATGGCGCGGTCGAGGCGGGCAGGTAGAGCGAAGACGACGAATGGACAGAGTAGTGGGGGAAATTTTGTAAGTACCCACTTATATACAAAGAGCTTTAGTCCCGGTTGGTGGCTCCAACCGCGACTAAAGCGGGTCTTTAGTCGCGGTTGGAGCCACCAACCAGGACTAAACATGAAATCCACCCAGGCCAAGCGGAGGGAAGCGCACTGCCTTTACTCCCGGTTGGTGGCTCCAACCGCGACAAAGATCCCCTTTAGTCGCGGTTGGAGCCACCAACCGGGACTAAAGGTGGTGTGCTGCCAGGCGAGGGCACGGTGGATGTTTAGTCCCACCTCGCTAGTTGAGGAGCACCAGGACCTGTTTATATGCCTCGGCGCGGGCACTGCATTGAGCTCCTCTCAAATGCAGGCCTTCTGGGCCTACCTCTCCTGCTCTGCCCTGATGGGCCTACTGGGCTTTGCGGGCCTGCATCCTGGCCTAACTAAAGGTTGGGTTTCTAGTCGTATGCAGGCCGATGTGGCCCAGTAGGCGGTCTTTTTTTAATTTTTTTGGTTTTCTGCTTTATTTATTTTCTTCTATTTCTGAGTTGGTTTTGCTTTATTTAGAGTTTCTTCATGAATCTTGTAAAAAAATATAAACTTTCTGTTAGGTCCAGTAGTTTTCAAATTTGGATAGTTTAAATTTGAATTATTTGAATTTTGTGTGAATCACTAGTTTGCAAATAACTTTACTTAAAAATTGATTTTTCAGTGATTCTTTTTTTCTGTTGTTTAATATTAGTGTGTTTTATCATTATTTTCAATTTGTAAATTCTATGGTTATTAAAAAAATGAAATACCTTTGTAACAGACGTGTTTTCGTCCGAAACCCTGATACTTCGAAAGAAATTGTCCATTTTGTACACGAAGTGCATCCAGTTTTTTCCGTAACCCTCTCAACTTTTTAGCACATGCTATGTGGGTGAAATGATGATACCATGCCAACTTTCAACCTTTTCAGAGTTCATTTTGTACTACTTTCTAATTTTAGGGTCATTTAGCTAAAAAATCAGTAGATGCATGAAAAATAGCAAATGAAGTCAGAAAGGGTTGAAAATTGATGACGTGGCTTTGAATGGTGCATACTAAACGCACAAAAAGTCTGGAGTTGAAATAAGTTAAAAAAATAAAATGCCTTTGTAACAGATGAGTTTTCGTCCGAAACCTTGATACTTCGAAAGAGATTGTCCATTTTGTACACGAAGTGCATCCAGTTTTTGCCGTAACCCTCTCAACTTTTTAGCACATGCTATGTGGGTGAAATGATGATACCATGCCAACTTTCAACCTTTTCAGAGTTCATTTGTAGTGCTTTTTAATTTCAGGGTCATTTAGCTCAAAAAATAGTAAATGCATGAAAAATAGCAAATTAAGTCAGAAATGGTTGAAAATTGATGACGCTTGTCCGAAGCACAACAGTAGACGTTTCAAATGCCAAAACACATAAGCACCCTAACTATTACAAAGATTCCCTACGGCTTGTCCAAAGTGGTCCTTTCCAAATATATAAGTCCGGAAACTCACTAGAGAAGAAAGTGATGGCAGTGAAGCCAGTCACATCCTAGAGTGGGATCTTTGGGCGTAAAAAAAATCTTCACGTGTGTCCCTTTGCACCGTAACCATGGACAATCTTCATCATTTAACTGGATGCTCGGGTCAATATTCATTGTGAAGGGAGCAATTTCATGAAACTTTTCATAATCTTCTGATATGTGTGTCTTGTCATCCACTCCCACGATGTTTATTTTCCCTAAAAGAACTATGTGCCGCTTTGGCTCATCTTATGATGTATTCGCTTCTTTCTCTCGGCTTGGTAGACATGTCCTTCACATAGAAAACCTGTGCCACATCATTGGCTAGGACGAATGGTTCGTCTGCGTACGCAAGATTGTTGAGATCCACTATTGTCATTCCGTACTGCGGGTCTTCCATTACCCCGCCTCATGTCAGATTGACCCATTTGCACCAAAACAACGGGACCTTCAAACCACGTCCATAGTCAAGTTCCCATATCTCCTCTATGTAACAATAATATGTATCCTTTCCCCTCTTGGTTGCTGCATCAAAGCGGACACCACCGTTTTGGTTGATGCTCTTTTTATCTTGGGCGGTCGTGTAAAATGTATTCCCATTTATCTTGTACCCTTTCAAAGTCATTATATACGAAGATGGTAACTGGGACAGCAAGTACAGGTCATCTTCAACAGTGTCGTCATGCATGGCACGTGTCTGCAACCAACCGGCAAAAGTCCCTGTTTGTTCTCGTTTAATCCAGTCGTCAGACTGCTCCGGGTGTTTGGAGCATAGAATATTCTTGTGTTCCTCGATATGCAAAGCCACCAAGGTGGAATTTTGTAGAACTGTGTAGTGTGCTTGAGTGAGAGAATGCCCGTCCATACATATTATTTGTTTCGGTCCTAGTGTGCCATTTCCACCCAGTCTGCCCTTATGCCGCGATTCTGGAACACCAATCGGCTTAGGGTCAGGAATAAAGTCAACACAAAACTCATTGACCTCCTTGTCGGTGTCAAAACTAGCGGATCTCGGGTAGGGGGTCCCGAAGTCTAAGGTCGATGGTAACAAGAGACAAGGGGTACGATGTTTACCCAGGTTCGGGCCCTCTCTGTGGAGATAATACCCTACTTCCTACTTGATTGATGTTGATGAATATGAGTATTACAAGAGTAGATCTACAACGAGATCGTAATGGCTAAAACCCTAAATGTCTAGCCTGTATGACTATGATTATTATTCTTGCCTCTACAGACTAAGCCCTCTGGTTTATATAGACACCGGAGGGGACTAGGGTTGTACAAAGTCGGTTAGAGAGAAAGGAATCTTCATATCATGATGCTAAGCTTGCCTTCCACGCCAAGGAGAGTCCTATCCGGACACGGGAGAGAGTCTTCGGTCTTATATCTTCACAGCCCATCAGTCTGGCCCACGTACCATAGTCCGGATGCCCGAGGACCCCTTAATCCAGGACTCCCTCAGTAGCCCCTGAACCAGGCTTTAATGACGATGTGTCTGGCACACAGATTGTCTTGGGCATTGCAAGGCGGGTTCCTTCTCCGAATACTCCAACACAGTCTTTGGACAATGACCGTGTCCGGCTCTGCAAAACGAGCACCACACATAACCGCAGAGAGTGTAATATTTCATGAGTCCAATCCGCTGACAACTTTTGTAACGTGATACCACGTCACCACCCAGTTATTATTTCGAACCGTTTTTCGGCCTGCCGCTTCGAGATGCGGTCTCACTGGCACGTCTTGTCAAAGCAGAGATCGTGTCCCCTTATTGCGGGATTCCCATCAATACGGGCGTGGGTAATCCAACCGTGCCGTCTGCACGACCCTTGGGAACAGGCGAGTTTTAAGGCGAGTGGGGAGGCGCTTGATATTCACTACCTTTATAAGGAGATAAGGATTCCCTTCTTTCACCCACGTCTTCTCTCTATCTCTGTCCTCCCACTCTCGAGCTCCAGCGCCCAAGTTCTCATCTTTTCCGCCTTGAGAAAGTACTCGACCATGTCCGGATTTGGAGCGCAAGGCAAGTGGATGGCATCCTCCGTCAAGGAGAAGGACATCACCAAGCTTCGGGAGGCCGGGTACCTGGCGAAGGAAATCACCCATCGGCTTCCGGCTAAGGGGCAAATCGTCCCCACACCGAAACACAATGAAAGGGTGGTCTTCATCCCCCACTTCGTTCGCGGGTTAGGGTTTCCTCTCCACCCTTTCGTCCGCACACTCATGTTCTATTACGGGATAGATTTCCATGATCTAGCCCCAAACTCCTTCCTCAACATCTCGGCATTCATTGTCGTGTGTGAGGCCTTCCTTCGCATTCCACCCCACTTTGGACTGTGGCTTAAGATCTTCAATGTGGAACCGAAGGTGGTGGACGGCCAACACGCGAAGTGTAGAGGCGCCATGGTGAGCAAGATGCCCCATGTCACATGGCCCAAAGGTACTTTTGTGGAGACCGTCAAAGAGTGGCAGAAGCTGTGGTTCTATATCACAGTGCCCCGCGACGCCACCTGGGCCGCGGCTCCTGAATTCAAGTCCGGAACTCCAATGCAGCTCACCTCCTAGATAGAGAAGGGCCCGAATTGGTCCTCGTCGGACGAGCTGATAGCGCCGCAAACGCGCATCCAAAGCATGGTGGACAAAAACATCAAGCTCGTCAACGTGATCCAGGTGATGCTAGTTTGCCGGATCCTTCCATGCCAGAGCTGGACTTGCCCTTTATGGGAATTCGATCCGGAGAAGCACCAGACCTTGGAAAGGCTCTTCGGAACCACACATGAAGATATCTGGAAGTTGCTCTTCAAGGGCAACGAGACGCCGCCGGAGACAACCGAGGACCGTGGGCACGCCCTGGCCCATCCCGCCAGTGTGGTAAATATTTCACGTTTCAGGGCGCATACTTTACTTGCTTAGTCGTGGAGGATATCTAAGCCTCACTATTTATTTTTCCAGGGCTGGACAAAGAAGGCGGAGCGGATTCAGTGTCCGGCTCCGCTGCTCGAGGAACCAGCAATCCCGCTTCTGACGAAGATGTTGGTTCCGGCGCCCTACCAGGCGCCGGATAAGAAGGCCAAGAAGAAGGCCAAGGGGTCCGAGTGGCCCCCGCTGCAAAGCAGCTCCGGACATGACGTCTGAAGACAACGAGACTCTCTCCTCCGCCGCCGAAGACAACGACGAGGAGGAGGGGGAAAGCAGGTCTCCCCTTAAGGGGGGAAGGAAGAAGTGGGCGGCCTCCACAAATCTGGAGGCAGAGGCATCCAAGAGGGGGAAGAGCCCCCTCGCGGATAACTCCTCGTGGGACGTCGACAACAGCCCAGAGCCGCGCCCCCGAAACAAGCCCCTGGCCGCATCATGAGTACTAAGAAACCCCGATGCGTCCATATATCCGGCCTCTCTACTTCATAGTTTTAACATGTTGAATTATGCAATTGCAGTCCGGCCCGCGACAGCTCCTTGCGATCCTCCTTAGGGGGTTCGCTGGATTCAAAGGCGATGGCGGTCACCACCGACGGCTCACTCTCCCAAGGCCAAGGGTGACGCCGAGGTGCTGTCCCGAAGGACCTTCCCAGGCCAGGGAGAGGTTCAGGAGGTGCAGGGTGGCGCCAGAGGATGACTCCTCGGCCGCCGGACACCTGGGGGAGAGGCCCCCCATGGAGACTGGTGATGGGGGCCATATCCCATTCGGCCCCCAGCCGGATACCATCCCGACGACCTACACGGATCCGGAATCAAGCGAGCAGCCTCCTCCGAAGGGAGGAGGTGTGCCTATTCCACCGGTGACCTTTGTCCATCCGGAGGCACCGGATAATCTGCTGGAAGCTCTATGAGGCGCTTCCATTGTGGAGGAACACCGTATCCTTATGGGTACGGTGGTTGAGAGGGTTCAGTCCGTCAAGAGCGGACTGACCAAAGCCTGCACCAGCCTGCTGACAAGCTTTGAGGTAAGCGACACAAAAGAGAAAGTCGTAGTATAGACAGTAGCCCCTGAGACACTGTTTTGTGTTCGGAAAGAAAAGCCGGACAGATGATCAAGTAATTTTCGCAGGAAATTAACTAAATATGTCTTATGTGAATAAGCAGGCGTCATTGCTGGCCGCAACCTCTCATGCTGCTGCGGTCTCCGGACTGAAGCGGAGTCTGGAGCGGGCCGAAGAAGAGCTCGGCCTTGTACAAAGGCAGCTGGAGGACAAGCAAGGTATGTGGTGACTTGCTCTATATTCGAAAAGAATAAATGATGTGTGCTGACCATAGTGCTATGATATTTGTAGGAGCGGCTACTAAGGTTGAAACCCTCAAGAATGCGCTGGCTGAGGCCGAGGAGAGGGCGGCGAAGGAACAAGCCGCCCAGAAAAAGCATGAGGCCAGGGTTGGGGAGGTCCAGCAGGAGCTCCAGGACGCTTTGAAGAAATACGAGTCCTTGGAGCGCCAGCATGCGGACCAAGAGTCCGAACTCACGAAGGCCCGCCAAAGCGCACAAGAGGCCCGGGCCAAAGCCCAAGGCACCCTCCAGGAAATCCAAGAGGCCAAGAAGATCGCGGCGGGTAAGGCTTTCATTATGCAAAGCAAGTATGTGTGTAAGAGGTATCTCTTACTGACCCGTATTTGGAGTTCTCTAGGGGCGTTTGCGGATGTGCCGCACAGCGTTTCTGACGCTGCTGAATTCTTCCGAGCCGAAGAGGGGAGCTCAATGGAGAAGCGGTTCTGGTCGCAATACCTTGCGCCAGAACATCCTGTGCCCCTTAGCGATCAGCTAAAACAGCTGGTCGAACTACATAGGGTGGCCGAACTGGCCATGAAGGACTTAATAATCCGGCTGTTGCCTGCCAAAGCCATACCCAGCAGCTACTTCGGTCTTGTGAAGCAGCTAGTCAATGCCTGCCCTCGGTTTGACGCCATCAAGCACTCGGTCTGTATCGAAGGTGCGCGGATGGCCTTCGCCCGTGTCAAGATGCAGTGGGCGAAGATGAATACCGTCACGGTCATGACCGAGGGACCGCCCGCGGGCAAGGAGCACCGCACGCCCGAGCGATATTTTAGCGATGTCCTGGAGGGATACCGCATGGTGGTGGAGCAATGTACGAAAGATGTAATCTTTGAATGAATACAGTTACATTGTCTCGCCCTGTATTATGAAGTTTGGCTATGTAATATAATGTTTGTTTAATATTTTACCTCCTGTGCGGCCGTGTTTATGAAATTTTGAGAGTTGGCCAGTTGTTAGCTTCAGCCCCCACGTAGGTAGTACGGGGGTGTTCGGGGTGGAATCTAAACACTCTTGACCCAATTGTTTGGTCCTTGAAGGAGGTGTTTAGCGCAACGAACCAGGCAATCGGACTATGTGGCTTTATCACCCTCACTTAGCCATAGGAGTTTGACGATAAAATTTTAGGCGCGGCCCCTAGTATTCGAACTAGGGTACTGTAAACACCTGATCGGGTAAGAGCCCATTCATCGCATAATGCGGAAAAAATCGCTAGAGATTTGAAACCTCTGAAGAGCTGACCGGCTCTCGCCGCATCATAACAGTCAGTTTTCGGCTTTCTCTACTGAGGTGCTCATCCGGATAAACCAGGACACAATCGCAGTAGTTCTCCCTTTACTACCCTAGCCGCTATAGCGGAACGTAAGGTAGTAAGCATAGGAGCCGGGCAACCCAACTATTGACCAAAGACATGATTTGGAGCCAATGCATATAATGCTAAATTCGGGGTGCCGAACTATATTGTAAAAAGTGTTAAGACTTTGGTGCCGTATTATGGGTCGCAATGAAGCCCCTAGTAGATTAAAGTGTACCAAAGTGTACGGGTGCGACTTTGAGAAGATTATCAAAAAAGGAAAAAAGGGGGTAGTAAGCTAGTGCCGCAGAAGTTGGGCCGCAAACTATTTCCATTATAGTTTGATTAATACGTCAAAGTGTATTTGTACAAGTGGTGCAATAAGCAACCGGGCTATTTAACATGCCACAACCAAGGGAGAGCTGCGTGCGGGTCATGAAAATAGGTAGAGTGATCATTAAAGAGACCACCTAGAAATTCCCTTGTACGCCAGTGCTTCTTGCCATCTTGGTGTATCCATCCTGTCGAGAGGACCGATGATCAGGTCGTCAGAAGAAACCTGCGGAAAAGAGACCTAAAAAGGATAAAAAGAAAAATTGGAAGTATGTGTGTCCAGGAGCGGTCGAGCCGTATTATGGATCACAAGCTAGTTATGCCTCCGTCTATGCCCATGGTATTTTGAGTGCGTAGTTATGTACGCGCGGTACGAATGCCGCCACTTGGTTGGGATTGGGACGGAGGCCAAATTGCTAGTCAAGCTCTTGACGAGCTGGGCTGTCCTGCTGCAGAGTAGTCCGGAGTCGTTTGACAGTGTCCGGGAGTTCGGCCGACGAATTAAGGTTCTGCTTGAGAAGGCAGCTCTGTACTTCTGCTGCTAACGCAGCGGTGTGCTCCTCGGTACGGAGGGAGCGTTCTGTGTTTCCATTGACGGTTATCACGCCGCGTGGACTGGGCATCTTGAGCTTAAGATAAGCGTAGTGTGGCACCGCATTGAAGCGTGCAAATGTGGTTCGTGCAAGCAGTGCGTGATAGCCGCTACGAAAGGGGACGATATCGAAGATCGGCTCTTCGCTTCGAAAGTTGTCCGGAGATCCGAGGACAACCTCTAGTGTGATTGAGCCCATACAGCGGGCCTCTACACCTGGTATGACTCCTTTAAAGGTAGTCTTTGTGGTCTTAATTCTTGATGGATTAATGCCCATTTTGCACGCTGTATCCTGATAGAGCAGGTTCAGGCTGCTACCACCGTCCATGAGGACTCGCGTGAGGTGGAATCCATCAATGATTGGGTCGAGGACCAGTGCGGCTAAACCGCCATGACGGATACTGGTCGGATGGTCCCTGCGATCAAAAGTAATCGGACAAGAAGACCATGGGTTGAACTTTGGGGCGACTGGCTCCATCGCATAGACATCCCTGAGCGCGCGCTTGCGTTCCCTCTTGGGGATGTGGGTAGCGTATATTATGTTCACTGTTTTACCTTGGGGGGGACTTCTTCTGTCCCCCTGTGTTCGGTGGCCGGGGCTCCTCGTCATCGTCCTCGCTTTGCGACCCCTTCTCCTTGTTCTCGGCATTTAACTTGCCGGCCTATTTAAAAACCCAACAGCTCGGTTGGTATGATTGGCTGGTTTGTCTGGGGTGCCATGAATCTGGCATGGACGATCGAGTATGCGGTCCAAGCTGGATGGGCCCGAATTGTTCCTTTTGAACGGCTTCTTCCGCTGGCCGGACTTGGAGCCACTGAATCTGGTGTTGACCGCCGTGTCCTTGATATTATCACCATTGTTTCGACGCTTGTTTCTGTTGTGTCGGGGCTTGCCGTTGCTATTTCTGGCTTCCACAGTGCCAGGTTCGTTTGCATTGTTATTGCTACAGGCTAGCCAGCTATCTTAGCCCGCGCAAAAGCGGGTCATAAGTGCCGTAAGGGCTGCCATGGACTTCGGCTTCTCTTGGCCGAGGTGTCGGGCGAGCCATTCGTCCCGGATGTTATGTTTAAAGGCCGCCAAGGCTTCGGCATTCGGACAGTCGATGATCTGGTTCTTTTTAGTTAAGAACCTAATCTAGAGTTTCCTGGCTGAATCTCCAGGCAGTTGAATTATGTGACTTAAGTCATCGGCATCCGGAGGTCGGACATATGTACCTTGGAAGTTGTCAAGGAAAGCCTCTTCCAAGTCCTCCCAGCTGCCGATGGAGTTTTCAGGTAGACTGTTCAACCAGTGCCGAGCTGGTCCTTTGAGTTTTAATGGGAGGTATTTGATGGCATGGAGATCATCGCCGCGGGCCATATGAATGTGAAGAAGAAAACCCTCGATCCATACCGCGGGGTCTGTTGTCCCGTCATATGATTCGATGTTTACGGGTTTAAATCCTTCTGGGAATTCGTGCTCCATTACCTCGTCAGTGAAGCAAAGGGGGTGTGCGGCGCCTCTATATCGGGCCACGTCACGACGTAGCTCGGATGGAGTCCGTCTGCGGTTCTCGGCCCGGGCATGAGTATGATAGTTGCCTTCGGCTAGGTAGCCGTTGTCGCGTGTCGGGGCACGTCCCCATGATCCATAGATAGATCTGTTCGGACCTGATCTATCCGTAGGTCATATGTGTGTCCCCGAGCTGTTTTATCTCTGCCTTTACGGTGAGGTGGGGCAGGCTGGTGTTTGGCTTGAGTTGCCGCTTTATCCCGACCACGTGGTGGTCGGTCAGCCACCTTGCGCGATGATGGTACGGGCTCCAGCGCCTCATCATCAAACTGAGGTAGCAATTTGTGCTTCGGGTAACTTTTGGCTGGGCACTTGAGGCCGTATTCCTCGGCTGCCAGGACATCAGTCCATCTATCGTTGAGCAGATCTTGATCAGCTTGAAGCCGCTGCTGCTTCCTTTTCAGGATCCTTGAAGTGGCTATTAGCCGGCGCTTAAAGCGCTCCTGCTCGAGAGGTTCCTCAGGCATGATAAAATCCTCGTTGCCGAGGCTCACCTCATCCTCGGAGAGCGGAAGATAATTACTGTCCTCCGAGTCTTCGTGTATGGCCTGTTCGTCAGGGCTAACTTTCCCATCTTCCCGATCGTCCTGTTCGGCAGTTTGCTTGTCGGGGTCTTCTCTGTCTGCAGCAACGTCTGGAGTGTTATCATCTCCTGGGCCGGTGTTGCTGTCTTTACTGCGGCGTGATTTAGAGCGGCACCGCTGATGCTGGCGCTTTGGTTGTATCTCAGGAGGTTCATCCACAACTGGATCTTCCTTGTCATCGCCGCTATTCTCTTTTGGTGCATCCACCATGTATACGTCGTACGAGGAGGTGGCCGTACATCATCCGGTGAACGGCGGGTTTTTGGCCTACTCCTCTCCCACATCGTCGTCCATACCGTCGATGTCTTCGGAGCCGTAATCAAGCATGTCAATTAAGTCTTCGACAGTGGCTATTAAGTGGGCAGGGGGTGGGAAGCGAAATTCTCCTTCATCAGCCTCCAGTTCAAACCGGATATAATTCGGCCGTGAGTCCCCCACTAAGGAGAGTGTCTTTAATGAGTTTAGCACGTTGCCTAGAGGCGAGTGCCGAAAGATGTTCGCGGAGCTGAATTCGACAATCGATGACTGATCAAGCTCGACGTTCGCGGACGCACATGGTTTGGAACTTGTAGCCGGAAACATGTCCGAGGTTCCGGTGACACAGACCCCACTCGAGGTTGGGTCTGTGTGCGGCTCCGACGCCGCTGAGTCTGCGGCTTTCGTGGCGGGGTTGAGCCTGCCGTCCTCGGATGGCGCAATCTGCTCTGGATCTAGGGCCAGAGCAGTTACAGGTGCTATCTCCTGGGCATGGTCCAATGACAGATTTAAATCATGTTCATCATGGTGACAGGGAGCGGCTGCCATGGTCTCGAATCCGTCAAAGATCAAGTCTCTGCGGATATCCGCGACGTAGTTCAAGCTTCCAAATCTGACCTGACGGCCGGGGGCGTAGCTATCGATCTACTCTAGATGGCCAAGCGAGTTGGCCCGGAGTGCGAAGCCGCCGAATACAAAGATCTGTCCGGGGAGGAAGGTTTCTCCCTGGACAACATTGTTGTAGATGATTGACGGGGCCATCGAACCTCTTGACGACGACGCAGTAGAACTCCCAATGGAAGCACCAATGTCGGTGTCAAAACCGGCGGATCTCGGGTAGGGGGTCCCGAACTGTGCGTCTAAGGTCGATGGTAACAGGAGACAGGGGACACGATGTTTACCCAGGTTCGGGCCATCTCTATGGAGGTAATACCCTACTTCCTACTTGATTGATCTTGATGAATATGAGTATTAGAAGAGTTGATCTACCATGAGATCATAATGGCTAAAACCCTAAAAGTCTAGCATGTATGACTATGATTATTCTTGTTGCCTCTACGGACTAAGCCCTCCGGTTTATATAGACATCGGAGGGAACTAGGGTTGTACAAAGTCAGTTACAGAGAAAGGAATCTTCATATCAGGACACCAATCTTGCCTTCCACGCCAAGGAGAATCCTATCCGGACACAGGAGAGAGTCTTCGGTCTTATATCTTCACAGCCCATCAGTCCGGCCCACGTACCATAGTCCAGATGCCCGAGGATCCCCTAATCCAGGACTCCCTCACTCCTCATTTTCATGGCCCTTGGAGATGCTTCCTTCTCGCCTAGCACGGTTATGAACATATTTCTTTAAGACTCCCATGAACCTCTGAAAGGGGAACATATTGTGTTGAAATACGGGACCCAGAACGGCAATCTCTTCGCATAGGTGAACTAGGACGTGCGTCATGATATTGAAGAAGGATGGTGGGAACACCTACTCGAAACTGACAAGACATTGCACCAAATCATTCTCTAACCTTGGTATGATTTCTGGATCAATTACCTTCTCAGAGATTGCATTGAGGAATGCACATAGCTTCACAATGGCTAATCGAACGTTTTCCGGTAGAAGCCCCCTCAATGGAACCGGAAGCAGTTGCGTCATAATCACGTGGCAGTCATGAGACTTCAGGTTCTGGAACTTTTTCTCTGCCATATTTATTATTCCCTTTATATTCGACGATAAGCCAGACGGGACCTTCATACTGAGCAGGTATTCAAAGAAGATTTCCTTCTCTTCTTTGGTAAGATCATAGCTGGCATGACACTAATGTATACCATCTTTTCCGTGCATACATTGCTGGGCCTCCCATGACTCTGGTCTATCTTTTGGCTTCCCATACATGCCCAAGAAGCCAAGCAGGGTCACACAAAGATTCTTCATCACGTGCATCACGTTGATTGCAGAGCGGACCTCTAGGTCTTTCCAAAAGGGTAGGTCCCAAAATATAGATTTCTTCATCCACATGGGTGCGCGTCCGTCAGCGTCATTCGGAACAGATTGTCCGCCAGGACCCTTTCCAAAGATTACCTTTAAATCCTTGACCATATCATGTACATCATCACCAGTACGGTGGCGAGGCTTCGTCTGGTGATCTGCCTCACCTTTGAAATGCTGACCTTTCTTTCTTACGGGATGCCCGCTCGAAAGAAATCGACGATGTCCCAGCTACACATTCTTCTGACAATTATCCAAATATATACTATCGGTATCATCCAAATAGTGCGTGCATGCGCGGTATCCCTTGTTTATTTGTCCTGAAAGGTTACTGAGAGCAGGCCAATCATTGATGGTCACAAACAGCAACGCATGTAGGTCAAATTCTTCGTGATTGTCCTCATCCCACGCACGTACACCTTTTTTATTCCACAACTATAAGAGTGCTTCAACTAATGGCCTTAGGTACACATCAGTGTCAATGCCGGGTTGCTTAGGGCCTTGGATGAGCACTGGCATCAAAATGTACTTCTGCTTCATGCACAACCAAGGAGGAAGGTTATACATACATAGAGTCACAGGCCAGGTGCTATGATTGCTCCTCTGCTCCCCAAAAGGATCAATGCCATCCGCACTTAGACCAAACCGTACGTTCCTTGCGTCATCTACAAAGTCCCTCCACTTCCTCTCGATTTTTCTCCACTGCGACCCGTCAGCGGGTACTCTCAACTTCCCGTCTTTCTTATAGTCTTGTTTGTGCCATCGCATCAACTTGGCATGCTCTTTGTTTTGGAACAAATGTTTCAACCGTGGTATTATAGGAGCATACCACATCACCTTGGCAAGAATCTTCTTCCTGGGGCGCTCTCCCTCGACATCGCCAGGGTCATCGCGGCTGATCTTATAGCGCTATGCACCGCATTCCGGACATGCATTCAAATCCTCGTACTCACATCGATAGAGGATGCAATCATTAGGGCATGCATGTATCTTCTTCACCTCTAATCCTAGAGGGCAGACAGCCTTCTTTGCTTCGTACATACTCGGGCAATTCATTGTCCTTTGGAAGCATCTTCTTTAACATTATTAGCAACTTTCAAAATCCCTTGTCAGATACACCATGCTCTGCCTTCCATTGCAGCAATTCCAGTGTGGTGCCCGTCTTTTTCTTGTCAGCTTGGCAATTTGGGTACAACAATTTCTTGTGATCCTATAACATGCGCTGCAACTTCAGCCTCTCCTTTTCACTTACGCAGTTTCTCTTTACATCGGCAATGGCCCGACCAAGATCATCAGCGGGCTCATCTAATGCCTCTTCTTCAGCTTCTTCCCGCATTGTCGGCACAGCTTCTCCCCCCATTATTGTACCATCATATTCAGGGAACCCATGGCCAGGATAGCTATCGTCGTCCTCTTCTTCTTCATTGTCTTCCATTAGGACCCCTCCATCTCCGTGCTTGGTCCAAACATTATAGTGGGGCATGAAACCGGACTCAAACATGTGGACGTGAATGGTTTTTGACTTAGAGTAATTCCGATCATTCTTACAGCCAGCACAAGGACAACACATAAAATCATCCGCGCGCTTGTTTGCCTCAGCCGCAAGCAGAAAAGTACGCATGCCATTAGTGAACTGAGGAGAGCATCGGTCATCGTACATCCATTATCGGCTCATCTTCATTACACAACATCGAAAAGACCAAATTAATACAAGTTCACACATAAAGTTCATACACACTTGTTCTCATAAAACAACATACAAACTCTCGAGCTAAAGCATTTAAATGCAACTACAACTGCGATCAAGAACGCAACTAAGGTAACAATTGACCAACAACATAATGATACCGAGCCTCACTATCAATGGCATATTTTATAATCTTTCTAATCTTCAAGCGCATTTTCTCCATCTTGATCTTGTGATCATCGACGACATTGGCAACATACAACTCCAGTTTCATCTTTTCTTCTGAAATTCTTTTCAATTTTTCTTTCAAATACTCGTTTTCTTTTTCAACTAAATTTAACCTCTCGACAAGAGGGTCTGTTGGAATTTCCTATTCACATACCTCCTAGATAAAAACATCTATGTCAACTTGATGGGCATAATTTGTCATCAACACGAAATGCAACGAATAGTTATAAAAGAGAATATACCACATCCGAATCATAAACCAGACGAGGGCCGATGGGGACAGGTATCAAAACCATGCCACTATGTATAACAACCAATGTACGGGCAAGAAAATTATACAAGTAACTATATATCTAAATCACATAAACATGATTTTTTATATAAAAAAGATAAGAACAAGAGGCTGCTACGGGACGGTGCAGGCGATCGATGGTGGTTAGGACGGAGACTGGAAGGCACTAAGTAAACCACACCTACATATGCAAACTAAGAGTTATTTTGAGCTCAAATAGCATATAAATCAAATAAACTACCACATATAATTCCTCCCAAACTAAAACCCACAAATCACTATACTTATAGAGCATTGAAAGAGCTAATCTAGCAATGAGAGGTGAAAGGACCAAGTTGCTAACCTTTGTGATCACTTGGATGGATGAGTTCGAGGAAGAAGGGAAGAACAGAGAGGAGAGGAAAGGGGAAGAACAAAGAGCTCGGGCTCGACGAAGGGTTTATATAGGATGGTCTTTAGTCCCGGTTGGTGATACAAACCGGGACTAAAGGTGAGCCTCTAGTCTCGGTTCGTGCCACGAACCGGGAGTAAAGGGGTTGGTGGGGCCCCAGCCTCACACCAGCCTGCCAGCACCTCTTTAGTCTCGGTTCGTGTCATGAACCGGTACTAGATGTTCAACGCGAACCGGGACTAATGAGCCGGTTCGTAAATGAACCGGGACTAATGAGGTGAACATAAGGTCGTTTTTCTACTAGTTGCTCATCCTAGAACTAATGAGGTGAACCGGGACTAATGAGTGCCGCCCGCCTACTATGCTCGAGCAAGGTTTGTTTCGCCTCTGTTGCTCATCGTAGAAGCAATGGGCAAGAAGAATGGACAAGTGCTGAAGTGTTGCATGGTCTCAAGACAAGAACCTTTGACAGGCTACACATGTGTGGAAGACGCTAGATTGATGAGCTGCAGGCAGATCTTTGGTCATTGAGGATGACACCAAATCTAGCTACTGGCCGAACACCCTTCTCCTTAGTTTATGGTGCAGAAGCGGTGCTCCCCACGAAACTCACATACGGGTCACCACGAGTGCTTTCTTACGAAGAGGTAGAGCAAGAGAGAAGTTGCGGCAAGATGAACATGTGCTCCTTGAGGAAGATCATCTTCAGGAAGCTGTGCGAGCCGCACGCTAACAACATGCTTTGCACCACTATCATACCCGCAAGGTTCATGCCCGAAGCTTTGAGGAAGGTGAACTTGTCCTTCAGCGTGTCCAATCCGCCAAGGGGTCAAACAAGTTGACACCAAAGTGGGAAGGCCCTTATCGGGTAGCACAAGTCACCAGAACTGGCGCAGTCTGTCTGTAGACCGAAGATGGCATCCGTGTGCAAAACTCGTGGAATAGCGAGCATCTTCGCAAGTTCTACCCATGAGGCGCAGTTGCCGGGCCCTGCCCCCAGCAACCCCCTTTTGTACAACCTTTATCCTCAAGACTTGTAACCCTTTGTACAAAGCCAGGCACAAACCCTGTGGGTATGTGAATAAAGCTAAGTGTTTCACAATGTTTTATGCATATTTACTTATGTATCAATATGCGTAAATGTTGTGATTACATTTTTGCTTAAATGAAATGGCTAACAAACCGCCAAGGTATCCATACCAGTCTTTTCTCTTCTTTCTTGGTCTCAAAGCCAGAAGGATTCCTAGGTGAGGCCCAACTCATTCCCGGCAAGCCAGATGATGGTGCTGCCGGTGCTCAGCAGGAGTCGGAGCCATCGTCCTCGATCTTGACGCCTCGAGGACCGCCATCGTTGTATTCTCCATCGTCCTCCTTGTCGCTTTCGTTTGAGGAGGCGGTGTCACTATTGTTCGAGCTCTCCGCACTATACTCCGTGCGAGCTCCTGAAGCCCCGAAGAACTTCACGAAGAGCGTGTCGGGTTCAATCAACTTGAAGTGTAGTGGATGACCCTACCCCGGATCATGGGCACGGACGAAGGATTTCCATCCACATGAGAAGTACATGATGTAGTTGGTGAAGAACTCAATAGCCACCTAGACGGGGCCGTTGCAACACACAAAGCCACAAGCTGCTCGAACAGTCAATCTCCATCACCCTAGTGAAGGGAAGAGGAAGCCGCAGCCGGCTTCGTGGCTGGTCGCGCAGCTCCACGACAAACTCAAGTGTCATATCCTCCGTATGGCCTTTTGCTGGAGGAAGAGCAGCTGGGGATGAAACGACGAGCGCCCTGCTACGTTCGCCCCGGCCCTAAGCACCGCGTCTTCCATGACCCCGAGCAACAGCCCATCCTCAACCCGCAGCTCTGACCCTTTCCCCCGTTATTTTTGCCCAAATTTATAACAGTAGACAAGTCGGATGACCCAACAGACACGACTCCCTTATACTACCCATGTGCCACGCCCGTGCCCCTGTCTATCACATTAGCACAGTACATTGGACTCCGCGAGGCTTCCCTTGCTATCTCAAAAATATCTACCTGCCTGGAGAGTTTTTCTGTTTTATAACACACGGTTATATGTTTCGGTCGTGTGTGATGTTTTTTGTTCCCGCTCCCGCCTGCATCCCTCGAAAATATCTACCCGGCTGGAGGGTTTTTCTGTTTGATACCACACGGTTGTTATTTTAGGAACGTGTGTGATGCATTGTTGGTCAATCCCATCATCCAAATTTTCAATAGCCCCGACATTTTACTCCCGCGTAGTAACATTTTCAGTAGCCGCTTCATTTCCTCAAACACCACCTCGTCCCCTCCCCTCCACACACACACCCCCAAAAACTTTGTGCATGCATGTGCGCACGCACACACACCCCCCCACCACGACGACCACAACCCCTCCCTCGCTCGAAACCCTAGCAAGGCCACCACCGCCGCAAGGCCTCCACTGTCAACATCTGCCGGATTTCCTGTGCAGCTTACCCACCGATCTCCATACCCTAGCCGCCCTGAGTTTCTTAGACAACGCCTGCCGAACGCCCCTTCCCCATATATCCCCATCCCCCACTCTAGAGTGTCATAGCCTAAGCCTGGCTACGCTTCCCGTGGAGCTCGAGGAGTGAGTGGCCCAAAAGAGATTTATTGCGGCCTCTTCGTCCGACGTAGCCGAGGTGGCCGCCGAGGAAGCTAACGACCATTACTGGCCGCAGGCTCTTAATTAGCAGGCAAGAGTATGTTGGTATGTCACGGACGCCGGCTACGACATCGAGGTCATCGACAACGATGGCCCGACGTGGGCTGTCACAGGTTAAGTGGCCCACCCCCAACCCCTCGGTGTCAAAGGTGGTCAATCTCATCCATGGCCCCGTCTCCGATCTCCTCTAGCTCGTTGTTAAGAATTTGCCATCCTATATTGCCATCGAGCCCCTTTTATCATTTCTGAAGGACACGTTCTGTTACGCTGGCTTGGAATCCTCAACTGCCAAATCAGACCTCCTTGACAGCGACCACGAGGAGGGCACCCTCTTCGGCTCTTCCAAGGGGAAAGAGCCAATCTGCAACATCAGGGAGGGCTCCCTATAGCCATGCTCTTCCAAGGGGAAGGAGCCCATCTGCGACAACATAAGTGCATCTAGAGTCCGTGCTCTTCCCATGGGAAGGAGCCCATCTGTGACAAGTGAGGAAACCCAAGATCTATTTTGCCGTGCCTCTTCACAGGGGGGAACCCATGATTTGTTTTGTCGAGCCCCTTTTGTAGTGTAGTGAGAATATGTCTAGTTTTAGTTTCTATATTTGGTTGTTTACAGTATGCCATGTGTAGCGACCAGACCTCAAACAGTCTAATCTCTGTGCTTCAGTGTCATCCCTGGATCGGTAATGCCGACACACACAGTACTCGAAGGATTTATAACAGAGTAGCAATCACACACTTATTACATCGAATGTCTCAAAGGAGAACTTATTATAATAAATATGGCTAAAGGCCATCTAAAATCGATAACAGCGGAAGGCTTGGAAAATAAAGTGAGTCCATCAACTCCAACGGCATCACTGAGTGAAAGACCAAGACCTAGGGCACCTTACTCGTCGTCTGAATAGTCTGCAACATGAACGTTGCAGCCTGAAACAGGCCAGCACATGGAATATGCTGGCAAGGTAACACAAGAGAGTAATGAACAGAATAAATGCTATCACTACATGCATATTTGGCTGGTCGAGGCTGTATGGTTAAAATGTTTTGCGAAAAGCCAATTTTTCCCTACAACAAAGGAATAAATATTATTTAACTATCATGGTAGTTGTTAAACATTGAGAAGGTTCCTCCAACTCAATCCCAATTAAGCATCATCATTAAACCCAATAAAATTATATTAAGAGTGTTGAGATCAACATGATAATCGAAGAAATAGATACTCAAGATGTCCATAACCGGGGACACGGCTAACCATGATTAGTTTATACACTCTACAGAGGTTTGCACACTTTTCCCCACAATACTCGAATACATCCATGGTCGAAGATTCGAGACACAGTCTTTCTGAAGCATTAACTCTCTACTCTGGGTAGACAGTACCACCTACAACCCACTACATCTGGTAGTCTACCTCTTCAAGAGCTTCACGCAACTTACTCAACTATGCTAGAGCCCATAATAGCTTGTGGCTGCACACGGAAGTTTCTAGCATGAATAATCTTATGATCCCTTGGAGCCTGGGTGGCGGGCCGTAGGATGATCACACGGGTCCTCCGGGATATCCTAGGACAACACTGGATTCTCCAGGTGCCCACAAGCAATCCACCCAGATGTGAATTTAAGTTGCCACCTTAATTTGAACCATTAATTAACAAACTCACAACTGTCATGGATACACTCAACCCAATCCACGTCTACGAGCATAGCATAGCAATATAAGCAACGTAGAAGTAACTCCCATAGGTTTCAAAATAAACATGTGAATAGGTACTACCTCATCTACTTCCCAAAACCCACAATTTAATTAGATGCTAACCATGCAATTGTTTGAGGATTGATCTGATGCAATAAAACTGGGTAGTAAAGAGGTATGATCAAAGTGTTACTTGCCATGCTGATGATCCGCAAAACCTAGAGACTCATAGTAGCACGCTTCGCACTCCAGGAACTCTATCGCAAACAAACAATAACACACATAAGCAATCAAGCAAAGATGCACATGCAAAAGTCAAATAAGAAGATTTAACCAGAAAGTTCAACTTAAGAACTCCGGTTTGCAAAAAGAATCAAATCAAACGAAGCAACGAAACTCAAACTGCGAAAGAAACAAGATCCGTTTACTAATCTGGACTTAGGTCAAATTTTACAGTAGCAAAATCTTGTTCAAGTTGGTTAAACAGAAAGAGGGCTTCGAGTCGAAGATCTAGGCGCTTGAATTGCCTGATTCCGATAAACGAGCGAAAAGTTATACTAGAACGAAGATCGGGTTAGAAATCGCGATCGAAAATAATCACAGAAAAACCCTGGAAAAAGAAAAACTGACGAACAGGCTAACGAACGTTCGCTGTCTACGGTTAACGGATGAAAACCGTTCGTTAAAACGAACGTACGAATGGGCGTTCGCTAAATAAATAAACCGACAAAAACAAAACCAATCTAAAAAACGAGATCTAGCGTTTCGAAAGAAAACCGGCGGCGGCGGCTACCTCCGGTGAGGCGGCGGCGGGACGGCGGTGCGGCGGCGGTGCTGCTCCGGCGGGTCGGCGAGGCGGCGGCAGCGCTGGCGGCGGCGAGACGGGACGGCGGCTAGCGGCGGCGGCGACACGGGCGGCGGCGACGCTGGCGGCGGCGGCGGGAGAGGTGCTAGGGTTTGGGGCGACTTGGGTTGGGGCGGCTCGGCTCCTCGGGCTTTAAAGGCCCGGCCGGGTCAGTGTCCCAGGCGGACACGGCCCGGTTAGGTCGGTTGCCCTTTAAAAAAATTCCGCGCAGAAAAACTAAGAAAAGAAATACTAAACGGACTCCAAAAAACCTGAAATAAATTTGCCCCGTCCTCTAAAACTCTACCGGACAAGGTGAACATTTATTTGGGCCTCTAATGCAATTTTGAAAAACGCATATTTTACCTAATTAAAATAAAATAGCGATAAAAACTCCGAATAAAATCTTATTTGATTTTAATATTAAATCTCCAATATTTCTTTACTTTGGGGAAGTCATTTTATACCCTCTCTTTTATTTTCATAAAAGAAATATTCGAAGATAAAATAACTAAAATCAAACGATCCTCTTTCCAAAATTTGAGAAAACTCAAATATGAAAATAACGAAATCCCCAACTCTCTCCGTGGGTCCTTGAGTTGTGTAGAATTTCTAGGATCAAGCCAAAATGCAATAAAATATGATATGCAATGATGATCTAATGTATAACATTCCAAATTGAAAATTTGGGATGTTACAAACCTACCCCCCTAAGATGAATCTCGCCCTCGAGATTCGGGTTGGCTAGAAAATAGGTCAGGGTGATCTTTCCGTAGCTCTTCCTCTCGTTCCCAGGTGGCTTCATCCTCGGTATGGTGGCTCCACTGAACTTTGTAGAACTTGATAACCTTACTGCGTGTGACTCAGCTGGCAAACTCAAGAATCTTGACTGGTTTCTCCTCGTAGGTCAAGTCGGTATCCAACTGAATCGCTTCCAGTGGCACTGTATCTCTCAGAGGAATATCAGCCATCTCTGTGTGGCACTTCTTCAACTAAGAAACGTGGAACACATCGTGAACTCCTGACAATCCTTCGGGCAATTCCAACTTGTAAGTAGCTTCTCCCATACGTTCCAAAACCTTGTATGGTCCCACAAAACGTGGTGCTAACTTCCCCTTAACTCCAAAACGCTTCACTCCTCGAAGTGGTGATACACGAAGATACACTCTGTCTCCGACTTCGTAAACTGTCTCCTTGCGTTTAGAGTTCGCATAGCTCTTCTGCCTGGACTGGGCTACCTTGAGTCTATCGCGTATCAACTTAACCTTCTCTTCAGACTCTTTAATCAAATCTGGTCCAAACAACTGGCGATCTCCAACTTCATCCCACAACAATGGTGTCCTGCACCTCCTTCCGTACAATGCTTCGAAAGGGGCCATCTTCAAACTGGCTTGATAGCTGTTATTGTAAGAGAACTCTGCATATGGCAAATTGTTGTCCCAACTAGATCCATAGTCTAGTGCACAAGCTCTCAACATGTCCTCCAGAATCGGATTGACTCTCTCAGTTTGTCCATCTGTCTGCGGGTGAAAGGCTGTACTCTAGCCTGGTTCCCAAAGTCTCATGCAACTGATTCCAAAACTTTGAGGTAAACTGGGTTCCTCTGTCTGATACAATGGTCCTCAGAACTCCATGTGGACATACGATCCTGGTCACATATATCTTTGCCAACTTAGCACTGGTGTAAGTGGTCTTAACTTGGATGAAATGAGCTACCTTCGTCAAACGATCTACTACAACCCGTATCGAGTCATAGCCTGAACGAGTCATGGGCAATCTCGTGATAAAATCCATGCCTAGTTTATCCCACTTCCATTCGGGTATCGGCAATGGCTGTAACAATCCCGTTGGCTTCTGATGTTCTGCCTTCACTCTCTGACATACATCACAAACTTCTACATACTCCGCAATATCCTTCTTCATTCCGGTCCACCAGAAACTATCCTTCAAATCCAGATACATCTTGGTATTTCCTGGGTGAATCGAATATGGAGAATCACGGGCCTCTTGCAGAATCAACTTCCTGATCTCCGGATCATTAGGCACATATACGCGGTCCTCAAACCATAAGGCATCGTGCTCATCCTCACGAAATCCCTTAGCTTTTCCTTTGCTCATCCTCTCTTTTATCTCGGCAATCTCCTTGTCCGTCTTCTGAGCTTCCCTGATCTTATCCATCAAAGTAGACCAAATCTCCAATGTTGCTACATAACCTCTCAGAACTATTTCCAAACATAGCTCACGAAGATCCTCGGCTAACTCCTTGGGTAATTCTCCGGTCATGAGTGTATTGACATGACTTTTGCGGCTCAACGCATCGGCTACTACGTTAGCCTTTCCGGGATGATAATGCAACTTCATATCATAATCCTTAATGAGCTCCAACCATTTCCTCTGCCTGAGATTAAACTCTTTCTGCGTGAAGATATACTTCAAACTCTTGTGATCCGTGTACACCTCACAATGGTTTCCGATGAGAAAATGTCTCCATGTCTTCAACGCATGCACTACGGCTGCTAACTCCAAATCATGGGTAGCATAATTCAACTCATGGGGTTTAAGCTGTCGTGAGGCATATGAAACAACTCTTCCCTCCTACATAAGCACTGCTCCAAGTCCTCGACGAGAAGCGTCGCAATACACCTGGTAATCCTTGCGTTGATCTAGAAGAATCAACACTGGAGCTATAACCAAACGTTTCTTCAACTCCTGAAAACTGGCCTCACATTCCTCAGTCCATTTGAACTTGGTGTCCTTTTTCAACAACTCCGTCATGGGCTTTGCAATCTTCGAGAAATTCTCAATGAACCTCCGGTAGTATCCTGCGAGTCCAAGAAAACTCCGGATCTCTCCAACTGACGTGGGCGCTTCCCAATTTGTCACAGTGACAACCTTGGTAGGGTCTACTGCTATTCCTTCTCCGGATATCACATGTCCGAGGAATCCAACTTCCTTCAACCAAAACTCACACTTGCTGAACTTGGCATATAACTGGTGTTCTCTGAGCTTCCCAAGTACCAGACGCAAATGCTCCTTATGCTCCTCTTCATTCTTCGAGTAGAGTAGAATATCATCAATGAACACCACGACGAACTTATCCGAAAACTCCATAAACACCTTGTTCATCATGTTCATAAAATAGGCAGGTACATTAGTCAGTCCAAATGACATAACGGTATACTCATATAGCCCGTGCCTTGTGGTAAAAGCTGTCTTAGGTATATCCTGCTCTCGAATCTTCAGCTGGTGGTACCCTAATCGCAGATCGATCTTGGAAAACACCTTAGCTCCTTGCAGCTGGTCAAACAAATCATTAATCATTGGCAGTGGATACTTGTTCTTGATCGTCACCTCATTCAATCCTCGATAATCACCAACCATCCTCAACGATCCATCCTTCTTCTCCACTAGAAGCACTGGGGATCCCCAAGGTGACGAGCTTGGGCGAATATAGCCTTTATCCAGTAACTCCTTAATCTGCTTCTTAATTTCCTCTAAATCCTTAGCGGGCATCCTGTACAGTCTCTTAGATATTGGCCCTATGCCTGGCAAAAGCTCGATCAAAAACTCAATGTCTCTATCCGGTGGCATGCCTGGCAACTCTTCTGGAAATGCATCCAGGAAATCCTTCACCACTGGTACTTCCTCCTGTACAACTCCTGATAAGGAATTCACTTGAGTCCTATTCGGCACATGCCGGGATACATACTTGATCCTTCTTCCTTCTGGGGTGGTAAGCAAAATCGACTTACTGGCATAGTCAATGTTCCCTCCATACTTTGATAACCAATCCATGCCTAATATCACATCCAGTCCTTGTGACTCCAAAACTATTAAGTTTGAGGGAAACAGGTAGTTACCAATCCTTAATGGTAACCACTCACACCATAGGCTAGCCATGTACTCTGCTCCTGGTGAGGTTACTAACATGGGTGACCTAAGGGCTTGGGTTGGCAGTTTGAACTTATCCACAAATCCCCATGATATGTATGAATGCGATGCACCAGTATCAAAAAGAACGATTGCAGTAAATGACTCAACCATAAACTTACCTATTACTGCATCGGGTTGCGCTTCAACCTCCTCCATGCTAACGTGGTTCACTTGTCCCCTGTTGAAAGGGTTGGGGTTCTTCCCAAAGCTTCCATTGCCATTCCCATTCTTTGCTTCACAACACTCCGTGGCATAATGTCCATTCTTCCGGCACTTGAAACAAGTAATGTGACTTAGATCCTTCTTGGCGGGCGTTGCTCTGTTGGAACGGTTCTGTCCGGTGCTTCCTCAACTACCATTCCCATTCTTGGGGCCACTATGGTTGTGCGACAACCCTCCATTGTGATTGTGACCTCCATGGTTATGCTGAAGGGGTCCTCCCGAGTTTGGGGTAAAACGAGGTCTCTATAGAGCTCCAGAATTCTACTTCCCTTGTCCATACTTCCTCTTGCGGTTGTCAATCTGCTGCTACTTCCCTTCAATCATGAGAGCTCTATCTACCAACTCCTGGTAGTTATTAAAATTTGCCACCATCAACTGCATGCTCATCTCATCATTCAGTCCTTCCAGAAATTTCTCCTGTTTTGCAGCATCCGTAGCGACGTCATCTAGGGCATAACGTGCTAGCTTACTAAAGTCATCCACACACTGGCCAACCGTGCGTCCTCCTTGGCGTAAGTTGTGAAACTCGTGCTTCTTCATGGCCATAGCTCCTGTTGATACATGGGCAGTGCGAAAAGCCTGCTGAAACTGGTCCCATGTAATAGTGTTGATGGGGTAAGTGGCTATGAAATTCTCCCACCATGATGCTGCGGGTCCATCAAGTTGATGTGCGGCCAAACACACTCTCTCCACATCTGTGCATCCTGCAGTGGTCAACTCCCTTCCAATCTTGTAGAGCCAATCATCTGCAACTATTGGCTCGGTGCTACTGGAGAACACCGGTGGATTCAGCCTTAGAAAACGGGCTAAGTGATCAACAGGTGGTGGTGGTGGTGGGTTGTTGTTGTTGTTCCCCTGATTCTGATTCTGGACTAGTATCTGCATCAATGCATTATGCTGCTGGATCAACTGAGTGAGCTCCGGCGGGAAAGCAAATCCATTGTCGTGTCTCGGAGGCATCTGCTGGTTTTAGAAAAGGTGAGAAAACAGAATAGAATGAGGTCTAGGGGGAAAAACACTACCCATATGCACACGAGACAAACACAATCATATCACACCAATCAATTCAAACAAGGGCATACAATCGGTCTAACTATCGTTACAAAAGTGCTCGGACTATACTATATACATGGGGGAATACTACTACTGATATGGTGGTCGACTAGAAAAATTGATCGGTGGAAGACTCCATAATATCTGCTCCAGCTTCATCAACAAAGTCATCATCGCTATCGTCAGGGTCCGAGTCGGTGTCGTCGATGATGATGTAGTTCTCCGGGCAAGTGGAATCGTCGTCTTCTCCTCCTGGCGCGGGGTCTCCCATGAATACTCCCAGCTTCCTTGTCAGGTCGTCATTCTTCTCCACTAGTACGACGGTTTCCTCCTCATAATCGTTGCGAGTAGCCTTGAGTTCTTCCTCTAGCTCCGTGATCCTGGTCATTGCCTTCTTCAGATCTATCATGCCTGCGCACATCTAGTTCTCCTGGCGACGAATGTGCTGGTTTAACTCCTGGATGAAAGCTGCAATTGATCTATCCTTCCTGGTGCTGATCATCCCCCATTGCTCATCTCGGCGCCCACAAATCTGGTAAATAGTATCCTTGAGATCCTTGTGGTAAACTTCTCCAATGGATCCCATGGTGATGTGGGCTGCCATGCTCTTGCCTAGACTCCAGGTGGGTGCGTCAAAGGAAAACTCTATGGGCTCAGTAACTAGTGTGAATGTCCTTCCTGGAACTTGAACTTGAATCATCCAGTGCTCCTCTTCTGGTAAAGTGGCATTGTAAGTCCCGGTGAAGCTTGGTATTCCGATGTTCAGGTACCTAGTGACTTCCTTCAAAGGAGAACTTATTACAATAAATATGGCTTAAGGCCATCTAAAATCGATAACAGCGGAAGGCTTGGAAAATAAAGTGAGTCCATCAACTCCAACGGCATCACTGAGTGAAAGACCACGACCTAGGGCACCTTACTCATCGTCTGAAAAGTCTGCAACATGAACGTTGCAGCCCGAAACGGGTCAGCACATGGAATATGCTGGCAAGGTAACACAAGAGAGTAATGAACAGAATAAATGCTATCACTACATGCATATTTGGCTGGTGGAGGCTGTATGGTTAAAATGTTTTGCGAAAAGCCAATTTTTTCCTACAACAAAGGAATAAATTTTATTTAACTATCATGGTAGTTGTTAAACATTGAGAAGGTTCCTCCAACACAATCCCAATTAAGCATCATCATTAAACCCAATAAAATTATATTAAGAGTGTTGAGATCAACATGATAATCCAAGAACTAGATACTCAAGATGTCCATAACTGGGGACACGGCTAACCATGATTAGTTTATACACTCTACAAAGGTTGCGCACTTTTCCCCACAAGACTCGAGTACATCCATGGTCGGAGATTTGAGACACAGTCTTTCTGAAGCATTAACTCTCTGCTCTGGGTAGACAGTACCACCTACAACCCACTACATCTGGTAGTCTACCTCTTCAAGAGCTTCACGCAACTTACTCAACTATGCTAGAGCCCATAATAGCTTGTGGCTGCACACGGAAGTTTCTAGCATGAATAATCTTATGATCCCTTTGAGCCTGGGTGGCGGGCCGTAGGATGATCACACGGGTCCTCCGGGATATCCTAGGACAACACTGGATTCTCCAGGTGCCCACAAGCAATCCACCCAGATGTGAATTTAAGTTGCCACCTTAAGTTGAACCATTAATTAACAAACTCACAAATGTCATGGATACACTCAACCCAATCCACGTCTACGAGCATAGCATAGCAATATAAGCAACATAGAAGTAACTCCCATAGGTTTGAAAATAAACATGTGAAAAGGTACTACCTCATCTACTTCCCAAAACCCACAATTTAATCAGATTATAACCATGCAATTGTTTGAGGATTGATCTAATGCAATAAAACTAGGTAGTAAAGAGGTATGATCAAAGTGTTACTTGCCTTGCTGATGATCCGCAAAACCTAGAGACTCGTAGTAGCACGCTTCGCACTCCGGGAACTCTATTGCAAACAAACAATAACACACATAAGCAATCAAGAAAAAATGCACAGGTAAAACTCAAATAGGAAGATCTAACCATAAAGTTCAACTTAAGAACTCCGGTTTGCAAAAAGAATCAAATCAAACGAAGCAACGAAACTCAAACTGCGAAAGAAACAAGATCTGTTTACTAATCTGGGCTTCGAGACGAAGATCTAGGTGCTTGAATCGCCCGATTCCGTTAAACGAGCGAAAAGTTATACTAGAACGAAGATCGGGTCAGAAATCGCGATCGAAAATAATCGTGGAAAAACCCTGGAAAAAGAAAAACTGACGAACAGGCTAACAAATGAACGTTCGCTGTCTGCGGTTAACGGATGAAAACCGTTTGTCACATCCCTAGTTCTGGTATGACCTAGGCTAGCCTTCTTGTGAGCATCATGTTTAAATTCAATATAAAATTGAAATGGGGATTTGTGAAACCCTCAGAAATAATTTCTGGAAATGACCCAGATAAAAATTGCTCCAAAAAGGGCCAAGAAAATATTCATGTTACTCTCTGATAATATTGGATAGAGATAAAAATCAAACCAATATTTTCAGGAGCTCATAAGTATTTATTTTGGCCATTTGGAATTAATGCATAATTATTTGCTTTGGATATATATTTGCTATATATATAATATATGTCCAAAAATTCTTTTAATTGGTGAGGAGTTTTGGAGCAATCCAACTAGTTCCTACAAAAATTGACAGAAGTAAATAAAATGATTTAGTGTTTAAAACTATATCAAAACAAATTACAGAAAACAAAAATAGAAAGAAAGGAAGAAAACCCACCTGCACTTACCTCACTGTGCAGCCTGGCCTGGCCCAGCGGCCCAGCAGGCCTGCCCAGCCAGCTGGTCGTGCCAGTCGTCCCCTTCCTCGCGCCAGGAGGACAGGGGCACGCGCTCGGTGCGCGCGGCCACGCGTCCGGCCACCTCCTGCTTCTCCCCCTCGTCGCCTGGAACACCCGCGCGACGCCACGCGCCGCCCTGCACCTCTCTCACTCTCCCCCGTGCCCATTCCATCTTCCCCTTCGCTCTCTCTCTCTCGCGGCCGAATGCGCCCGTCGCCGTCGTCCACAGCCACCGTGGCCTCGGCCACTGCCGCACCTCCCCGACACGCTCCACAGCTCCGCCGTGACCCCCTCTCCCTCCTCACCGAGCCAAGCAACCCGGGCGAGCTCCGCTTCGTCCTCGGCGGCGTCGTCTTCGTCTCCGGCCGCCCGAGATCGACGGCGACCCTCCGGCCGCACCAGCCCTTCGCCGAGCTCTCCGACGACGCCCCCGAATCCGCCGTGAGCCCTTGCATCGGTTCCCCCTTCTCTTCTGCTTCCCCGTGCTCTGTAGCCCCCCCCCCGCAGCCGCTCGAGCCCGAGCTCCGGCCGCCGCCGCGAGCTCCGCTCCGGCGAGCTCCAGCCACCCCTCCTCCTCCTTCCTGTCCCACCAGATGCGCGAGAGCCCGGGCTACGCCCCGGTGCCCTTAGCCGCCGCCCCCGTGGCCTGTAACGCGGACGCCGCCGCGTCTTGAGGTCGCCGACGACGACCTCGCCGGTCTGACAGTGGGCCCCGTCGGTCAGGTAATTAGCTCAGTGCTAATCACCACCTAACCTAAGCCCCTGACACTGACCAGTGGGCCCCAGCGCCACTAACCCTGTATTTAGGATAAGTTAAACCCCCTGTTTAACCTGTGACAGGTCCACACGTCAGGTTTGACCCCAGTCAGCGCTGTTGACTTGGTGACGCAAGCATGATGCAGTGCTGACGCAGTTATTCATTTTCTGGATTTAAATTAAATCAGGAAATTCCATAAAATGATATAAACTTCAAAAATTCATAAAAATTCAACCGTAGCTCAGATTTAAATAATTTATATATGAAAAATGATTAGAAAAATTCAATCTATCCATCTGTGCCATTTTCATGCATGACAAACCAACCTATACATGTTGTATATATGAAAACACACTTATGGCATTTAAAGGGACTTATATTAGAGTTGCATTTGAACCTTTGGTTCAAATGGATCTCTTCCAAGTTGAATGCTAAATGCATTGGCTCAAAACACATCACATATTCATGCCATATTCATGCATCATATTGTTGCATATGATTGTGTTTTGATTGTCGACACCGTTCCTTCTCGATAGGTCCTGCTCCGAAGAGTGTTCCAGAGTACCTGTCTGAGGAGCAGTGCCCCCTGTTGATCTACCAGGCAAGCAAACCCCCTTTGTTCATTCAGATACAATCCTACTCTCTCGCTCCTGTTCTCTTTTACTGCATTAGGACAACAAGATTCAACTGCTACTTTATGCTGCGGTAGTTGAACCCATTCCTCTACATGACCTGTCATTGCCACAGTAAATAGTTGAAACCCACTAGCATGTGTAGGAGTTGTTTGAGCCATGTTGTGTTCCTACCATGTCTTGCCTGCTATTGCTTAGAGTTGTGTCAGGTCTGATTCATAGGGAATGAATTGGAGTCTTACGATATGTTCTGGTGCTGAGAGTTAAGTGTGTGAACACGATTTGGTAAAGGTAGCGGTGAGAGGCCATGTAGGAGTACATGGTGGGTTGTCTCACTGGAACCGTCCTTAAGCACTGAGTTCTATGTATGTTCTCCAATGACTAGCTACTACCACACATTGGAATGCTTAAGTGCCCCTCTCGACTTATTAACCAACTTGATCTCTGTCCAGGAGTTGCAACTAGTTTCTGGTGTTTGTAGGTAGTGCTATTTTTCTACCGAGTGGCACCCGGCAGGGTGGGCTTGGGACAGACTAGGCACACGTGGCCCGGTGTACCGAGTGGCACCCGGAAGGTGGGCTCGGGAACCCTGCACACATCGTTTGGGGCCGTGAGCGACACCCCGGCCGGATCTCCTTACGGATGGAACCCGAATAGGCGATAAACCTGGACTAGAGTCTTGTGTGGTTAGTCAGGTCGTGGCCGACACCCTCGCCAGGCTTCCGCTTGAAGGTTGCCGAGGTACATGACGTGTACATGGCGGTAAGTGGCGAGAGCGTGTGTGAAGCAGTACACCCCTGCAGGGTTATTATGATCTATTCGAATAGTCGTGTCCTCGGTTATGGACTTCTTGGATGCTTACGTGGTACATAGACAACATGAAGTGGATACTCTAAAATGCTCAAGATAAGTGTTAGTGCTATGGATGGCTTCTCGTAGTGAGACGGGAATGAATCCATAGTGGTGTATTGAGGTGGTGATTAGTGGACTCGTGTGCGCCTTCTTACCTCAAAGAAGTTTCTCGTAGTCGTAGAACAGGATAGCCATTGAGTCAAAGCTGGCTTGCTGCAACTAAACCCCACACTACCATCTTGATACAAATGCATGTATGATAGGATCTGATGTAAGTCTTGCTGAGTACCTTTGTACTCATGTTGCTTTATTTATGTTTTTGCAGCGGAGACTTCAGTCTTACTAGTAGTTCCGCTTGGACTTCGACGAGTAGCTTGTACCTCAGCTACGATCTTGTACCCTTGGGAGGGGCTTGTAGATAGTCAGGCTTCTCAGCCTTTTTCTTTTGTAGTTGTCTGTACTCAGACATGTAATGCTTCCGTTGCTTGTATGCTTTGAATGATGGGTCATGTGACCCCTGTTTGTACTTAATGCTATGTGGCTCTTCTGGGCCTTTATCTATATGAGTTTGCGTTATGTTGTGATGCCATGTTGTACAACACATACTTGCATGTTATGCGTATGTGTGACGTGTATTGCTATGTGTGGGATCCGACAACCTAGTTGTCTATCCTTGGTAGCCTCTCTTATGGGGAAATGTAGTCTAGTTCTTCCACCGAGCCATGGTAGTCCGCTACAGCCCGGTTTACCGGAGTCCTGCTAGCCCAGCACTACTGCTCCGGAACACTTAGACTGGCCGGCATGTGATTCACTTCGTTCCTGTGTCTGTCCCTTCGGGGAAATGTCACCCGGTGACATCCGGAGTCCTGCCTAGCCTGCTACAGCCCGGGTTCCTGGAGTCCTGTTAGCCCAGTTGCTACAGCCCGGATTCACACGCTGCTGACCGACATGCTCGATGTTGTTTCATGTATGCTTGTCCCCATAAGTTAGTGGCACTTTGGGTTCACGACTAGTCATGTCGGCCCGGGTTCTTTGTCATATGGATGCTAGCGACACTATCATATACGTGAGCCAAAAGGCGCAAACGGTCCCGGGCCATGGTAAGGCGACACCCGTGGGAATACCGTGCGTGAGGCCACAAAGTGATATGAGGTGTTACATGCTAGATCGGCGTGACTTAGAATCAGGGTCCCGACACCGTTCGTTAAAACGAACGTACGAACGGGCGTTCGCTAAATAAATAAACCGACGAAAACAAAACCGATCTAAAAAAATGAGATCTAGGGTTTCGAAAGAAAACCAAACGGTTTTATCACGAAAACCGGTGGCGGCGGCGGCTACCTCCGGTGGGTCGGCGAGGCGGCGGCGGCGGGACGGCGGTGCGGCGGTGGCGCTGCTCCGACGGGTCGGCGAGGCGGCGGCAAGACGGGGCGGCGGCGGCTAGCGGCGGCGGCGGCGGCGGCGGGAGCGGTGCTAGGGTTTGGGGCGACTTGGGCTGGGGCGCCTCGGCTCCTCGGGCTTTACAGGCCCGGCCGGGTCAGTGTCCCAGGCGGACACGGCCCGGTTAGGTCGGTTGTCCTTTTTAAAAAAAAATTATTCCGTGCAGAAAAAAGAAAAAAAGAAATACTAAACGAACTCCAAAAATTCCGAAATAAATTTTCCCTGTCCTCTAAAAATCTACCGGACAAGGTGAACATTTATTTGGGCCTCTAATGCAATTTTGAAAAACACATATTTTTCCTAATTCAAATAAAATAACGATAAAAACTCCGAATAAAATCTTATTTGATTTTAATATTAATCTCCAATATTTCTTTACTTTGGGGAAGTCATTTTATCCCCTCTCTTTTATTTTCATAAAAGAAATATTCGAAGATAAAATAATTAAAATCAAACGATCCTCTTTTCAAAATTTGAGAAAACTCAAATATGAAAATAACGAAATCCCCAACTCTCTCCATGGGTCCTTGAGTTGCGTAGAATTTCTAGGATCAAGCCAAAATGCAATAAAATATTATATGCAATGATGATCTAATGTATAACATTCCAAATTGAAAATTTGGGATGTTACACCTTGTTTATATGAGTTGTTCAGAATGTGATGCTCTATATGTGCAACTATTTACTGTGCAGTACAATTTCATCAATACCAGTTTCAACAATACAAATAGGAATGTATATATATGCTTGTTCTTAAGCCTCTTATATCTAGCATAGCTAGAATAAGAAAATATAGTCATTCAAACTGGTTGTCCTCATGAAGACAGTGAAGGATGGGTGGTCGACCATCACAAGGGGTTGGACTAGAGTCGTGTGGGCCTTCTGCATGGAGGAGGGCACAATATGGGCATTCCGCTTCACCTTGTTTAGCAACCAGAATGTCTTTCGCCTATTTCTTTACCGTCTTTAATAGTACAAGTATACAACCCTAGTTCATCATTCTTTTATTTTGTGCTTATGTAATTCTTTTTTATCTATTTCTTGAACATATATACCTATGAATTGAATAGTGCATTGGTTGTTGAACCTGATGGATATGAATAAAGCTATAGCCTACATTCAAATTCAAATTCGGTACAATTTTAAATAGTAGAAATTAAATTAGGGTGAAATTACGCTCTACAGGTCATACAGATCGCACGGTCTATAAAGCACAACGTGTGTGATATACATCATAATCTGACATGGTTCACAGAGAGGAAATGTCTGTAAGCATGCACACAGTTGCCTTTTGCAAAGCGTGTGTGATGTCAAAAAATATCACAAATGGTGCAAGCAAATTAAATGTTTGTGATAGTCGCCTTATCATACACACTTTACAATCATGAATTGTTTCTGATGTCGTACGCATCGTAAACATTGCAGCACAGAATAACATGCACAATAGTTATCCTGTACAACACTGGTATGATGGTCTGACGTTTTGCAATCCTATCCAACACTTGTATGATGATTAGCTAATCTTCTTAATTATATATCGCATACGGTTCGGGAGAAGTGAATGTGTGTGATTGTCTGCTTATCATACACATTCTATAATCGTGAACTGTTTGTGATGGGGCTCTCATCATAAACGTAGCACCATAGAATACCAACTGCAATGGTAATGGGAGCACAAATGAGTAGCAAGGATGGAGCGTTTGGGATATTCGAGATATCACAAACAGTTGTCAAAAGACTCACATATGGGATAGATGCCGACATCGCATAGGCTTGGTTATGCAAAGTGTATGCATTGCTACTCCCTATCCTTGGACAGTTTCTGGGTCGTGTGGGATGACCCCCCCTATCGCACACACTGGCAAGGTGATAGTTTACAATGCCATCACGAAAAGGGGTTAAAAACCATTTGTATAGCAGCTCATTGTACCAGTGTAGGTGTCAAAAGTGATGGGCGTGTTGGACCATCTCAGGGGATTCTGGGCTCCCACTATCAGCTCTGTCGCATTGACCTCACGCACCCACTGCTTGAGTTGGCGGTGAGAAGAGTGCAAGGATGCACCTCCATCAATGCACATTGCTTCTGTGGCCTTCTGGAACTCAACCTCACTAGACTTATCATCATCCTCTTCATCTTCATCATCATCATCTTCCATCTTGTCTCGACCTCTTGCAGGCTTCTCCTTCTGCTGCTTGGTCTTGTCGCGGAGACCTCCTCGGTCACCATGTTTCTTGCCAGACCCATCTACACCGTAAGACTTCTCCTTATCTCACTTCTCGTATTCAACCTTCCGCTTTTTGGCAAGCTGCTCGACTTTCTGGCAGTCTTAAAGGTCATGGCTCTTGGTGCGATGGATCTTGCAATACTGCTTGCGAGAGACCCCAGTCTGGTAAGCAGCCACCAAGGCTTGGCACAAGGCATACCTGGCAAACTCCTTGCTGGGGCTCTCAGCCTTAGCCTTCTTGGCGGGGCCAATGTTGCCGGATCCCTCCACAGCAAGAACAACCTTACCCTTGCGCTTTCTATTGCGCTTGCGATTTTTTTCCTACGCCGCGGTGGTAGCATAATCTTCTTCCAAATCAGATCCTGCGCCAACCCCCTCTCTAGGAAGTCTCCTTCCCTCCTCAGCCTGTGCATACTTATTGGCTAGGGCGTAGAGCTCAGCGACATCCCTCACCTTGGTCATGGCCATCTCTTCCCGCATCTTGCGGTTCCTCACATTCTGGCGGAACGCGGCAATGATTGTTGTGGGGTAGATTTCGGGAATATTGTGCTGTACACGGCTGAAACTCTATATGTACATGCTGAGTGACTCCTCTTCCTTCTGCGGAATCAACTGCAAATCCGTTTCTTGGCCTGGAACATTGTGGCCGCCCGTGAAGGCGCCAACAAACTTGTGGCACAAGTCTGCCCAGCAGGAAATGGAGTCCTCTGGCAAGTTCATCAACCATTTTCTGATGTGTGGTGATAACCCACAAGTATAGGGGATCGCAACAGTTTTCAAGGGTAGAGTATTCAACCCAAATTTATTGATTCGGCACAAGGGGAGTCAAAGAATATTCTCAAGTATTAGCAGTTGAGTTGTCAATTCAACCACACCTGGATAACTTAGTATCTGCAGCAAGGTATTTAGTAGCAAAGTAAAATGGAAGTAACGATAACGGTAGCGAAAGTAATATTTCTGGTGTTTTGTAGTGATTGTAACAATAGCAACGGAAAAGTAAATAAGCGGAGAACAATATGGGAAAAGCTCGTAGGCATTGGATCGGTGATGGAGAATTATGCCGGATGCGGTTCATCATGTAACAGTCATAACATAGGGTGACACAGAACTAGCTCCAATTCATCAATGTAATGTAGGCATGTATTCCGAATATAGTCATACGTGCTTATGGAAAAGAACTTGCATGCCATCTTTTGTCCTACCCTCCCGTGGTAGCGGGGTCCCAATGGAAACTAAGGGATATTAAGGCCTCCTTTTAATAGAGTACCGGACGAAAGCATTAACACATAGTGAATACATGAACTCCTCAAACTATGGTCATCACCGGGAGTGGTCCCGATTATTGTCACTTCGGGGTTGCCGGATCATAACACATAGTAGGTGACTATAGACTTGCAAGATAGGATCAAGAATTCACATATATTCATGAAAACATAATAGGTTCAGATCTGAAATCATGGCACTCGGGCCCTAGTGACAAGCATTAAGCATAGCAAAGTCATAGCAACATCAATCTCAGAACATAGTGGATACTAGGGATCAAACCCTAACAAAACTAACTCGATTACATGATAGATCTCATCCAACCCATCACCGTCCAGCAAGCCTACGATGGAACTACTCACGCACGGCGGTGAGCATCATGAAATTGGTGATGGAGGATGGTTGATGATGACGACGGCAACGGATTCCCCTCTCCGGAGGCCCGAACGGACTCCAGATCAGCCCTCCTGAGAGGTTTTAGGGCTCGGCGGCGGCTCCGTATCGTAAAACGCGATGAATTCTTCTCTCTGATTTTTTTCTCCCCGAAAGCAAATATATAGAGTTGGAGTTGAGGTTGGAGGAGCTCCAGGGGGCCCACGAGGTAGGGGGCGCGCCCTAGGGGGGGCGCCCCCCACCCTCGGGGACAGGGTGTGGGGCCCTGGTCTTCATATTTTGCAAGGATTTTTTATTATTTCCAAATAGACGTTCCGTGGAGTTTCAGGTCATTCCGAGAACTTTTGTTTCTGCACATAAATAACACCATGGAAAGTCTGCTGAAAACAGTGTCAGTCCGGGTTAGTTCCATTCAAATCATGCAAGTTAGAGTCCAAAACAAGGGCAAAAGTGTTTGGAAAAGTAGATACGACGGAGATGTATCATGTGGCATGAGCGGCAATGGGAAATAGTTGGTGAAAACCTTGTCGTCACAAGCTCCGGCAGCTTGCACCTCGATGGTGTAAATTCTCAGAAACTCTGACGGATGTGTCTTGCCCTCGTACTTATCTACTTTCAGCTTGAAGTTCCCAGAACCAGGCCATTGGACTTGCCGCAGCTTGAGGGTAAACACTGGGCAACCCAACTCGTAAGGCAGGCCGCCACTGTTCCCTGGCATAGGCTCATCAACAGCGGACCTTGCACCTCTGTCAGATTGACGGCGCGCTTCCCATCGCTGTTCGATGGTAGTACGGGCATCTTCTCCACGTCATTCTTAAAGAACTTGGCGCTGATCGGGTGAGCTCGTGGATCAGATGATGCCATGGACACGTCATCATGGGTGTCGACCCATTAGCTCTGCCACTGTGGTTGTTTCTATAGTGTAGGGGACTACACTGTGGCTGCTCCTCCTCTAGTCCTCTCTCCGGTAGTCCGCATCGGGGCGGTGGGCTGCTGTTGTGAAGGTCCCTCCCACTTCGGTTTTTCTTTGTTGGCAAAACCAACAAGACTCTACATGGTGGCTCTCCACTCCTCCATCTTCTCCGCAGTAGGAGGGAACTCCAGAAGTAGCTATGCACGCACCAGCACTTATTCTAGCATGGAGGGCATTGAGAGGCGCCAGGAACGAGAGGTGTTCTTACTTCCAACTGATCTAGAAGTAGCCCCGTCTCGAACCTGTGACCTCGGCCTCACTACAAAAAAAGACACATCCGTGACATTTTGGGCCAAACGAATTTTTTTCCTGTCATGCTTATGACACTTCTATGATGATAATTGTGACAAAACCCGTTATCATCATAGATGTGGTGGGCTCCTACTTCTATGACAAAAAAATCATGATAGAAAATGGGCTTTACGTCCTGGGCGGGCCGGAGATGCACATGCATGACATTCTTTGCGTCGTCCATGACGGAAAAAATCATGGTAGAAGCAAGGGCGAGGAAAATATCGGGGACTTCCCTGTTACAGTGGGTGGTCGGGGCCGAGCGATGTGCGTTTTCTCTCGTATACGTACGTGCGTGTGTGCGAGGCGTTGGGCTCTAACTGAACCCGAGCAAGGCGTTCACTTACTGAACCCGAGTGATTGTACTAGCTACGTTACTAAACCTGAGCAATCGATCCATTGGCTGTTAACTGAACCCGAGCGATTCCTTCGCTACTGCTGCTAACTGAACCCGAGCGATTGGTCGCTGCTGCTGCTGCTTACTGAAGCCGATTGAACCTGCTTCCTCTTGATGAATAGTGAACGTGGGGGTTGGTTGAACGAGTCGAGATGTACGTGGTTAGGGCTGGATGAATAGTTCCCTGTCGGGGTTGGATGAACAGGACCCCGTGGTACTATATAGGTCGTTGCCGCTGGATGAAAGGGACCCCGAGAGGAGGCCACCACAGCCGAGCTGGTTGGCGGTGGATTAACAAGACCTTGTGGAGGGCTGGTTGAACGGTAGCCGGTGGAGGCTGGATGAACAGTAGGCCATGGATGAATAGTTGCTGGTGGAGGCAGGAGCAGTGCACCCCTCCCGATGAAGGCTGTGGAGGCTGGAGGAGGACGCGGTGGATGAACAGTGCAGGTGGAGGCTGAAGCAAGTCGACGGTGGGTGAACAGTAGCCCGTGGAGTTCTGTTTTGCGGTACGCCACACCCCTCCCGATGAATAGGACCCCCGTTTCGACCGTAGCGCTCCAACACAAGTCTGTTTCCTCCATTTTGCGGTACGCAACACCCCTCCCGATCAACAGCACCCCGTTTTGACCGTAGGAGCTCAAACAGAAGGCCGTTTCCTCCATACTGTGGTACACCAGACCCCGTTTCGGCTGTTCCGTCCAAGTCGGTTGGCTCCCATTGAATAGGATGCATTCCGACCCAGTCTGTTGCCTCCCGATGAACAGGACGCCGTTTCTCCGTTCCGACCCAGCCGGTTGGCTGCCCGATGAACAGGACACCGTTGTTGCCGTCCGTTGCCTCTCCATGTACATGAGCCCTGGCCGTACGTATGTGTGAGTAGGCGTTCGAGCCCCCGCCCGTATGTACGTACGTGGCTGTATTTTTTGGCATGTGGCTGTACGTACGTGTACACGGTTAAGAAGGGAATGCCTGAACTACTATGTCGGGGGCTCTACTACTAAATGTTCCGCTGCTTGCCCGGCCCCGTTCATTGTTGCAGAGAGACCGATCGACTAGTATGTACATACATGTTCGCGACAACGCTACGTACGCTTCGACCGGGTGGGTCCCAGCTATCAGGGAGGATAAGGATGCACTTCCTCGCGTGCGAAGGTATAGCTGGTGGTTCCCGGCTGTTAGGGGGAGGAATCATTTTTTATTTTGCGAGTAATAAGGAAGCACTTCCTTGTGTTCGAAGATGTAGCCGGTGGGTCCAGCTGTCAGCCTCATAGCCTAAATTCCACTTCCAATGGATGTCGTTCGTTGACCTCATTGACCACGAGGCGTCGAGAGCATGAAGGCGGTGGACAACGGCGAGGCCTAGGAAGGGAATGACGAGGAGCCAGAGAAGACGAGGCGGGTGGATGCCCACACGGAGGGGAGTACGAGGGTTCACTAGTTCGGCTGCGGCGTAAGGCTGCCATCGCCGGAGAATAACAGCAGGTGTGGGTGAGTAGAGGGAAAGCCTGGCCAGTCATAGTATGATCGGTCCGTGAGTCCTGCGCGGTAGCACAGACAGCCACGAGAGGCTGGAGCAGGTGGTACGACGGGCCTGATTTGGGCGGCTGGAGCAAGAAGACCAGAGGTTGAAGATGCAGCACGGCCGCTGATTTAACAACCAATGGTCAGTGGGGCTAGAATCATTTTGACTAAGTTGACAAAGCGCGTCGCGTCAACTTAGTTGGCCCACAAGTCAGGCTCCAAATCTGGTGGGTCCCAGCTAGCAGGGGGAATCATTTTTTGCTCATAATAAAGTGGCACTTCCTTGCATGCAAAGATGTTTTTTGGGTTTTTAATTTCTTCTTTTTTGAGTTAGAATAAAAATAAAACAATTTAGCATCTTTGGTGCAATCTATATTTTCGCGAAATGGATGATAATAAAGCTGGTGGGTCCCAGCTATCAGGGAGAGGTAAGTTTTTTCCCGTGTAACAAAGGAAACACTCCCCTACGTGTAAAGATCTAGCTGGTGGCTCAAACCTGTCAGGGGAGAAATCATTTGTTTTCGCATAATAAGGAGGGACTTGCTCGTGTGCGGCCATGGGCCATGCGGGTCCCTACTGTCAGCCACTCCACATACATGCCTCTTCTGATGGATGTCGTTTGCTAACAAAGTTGACCATGCTGCGCCGAGAGAACCAACCCGATGGACGATGGCGAGGCCTAGGAAGGGAACGACCCGGAGCCGGCGAAGACACAGCAGTGTATGCCCACGCGGAGGGGGGTACGAGGATTCACTGGTTCGGCTGCGGTGTGAGGCTGGTGTCGCCGGAGAATAACAGGAGGTGTTGGTGAGTAGAGGAATGGCCTGGACGGCGATTGGAGTAGGGTGGGCCGGGGAGGCCTGCACGGCAACACAGCCGGCCATAGGAGGCGGTAGCAGGCAGTACCGCCGGCGGTGGTTTTTGGGCGGCTGAAGCATGAATATCCGAGATTGAAGAAGCACCACAACCGTTAGGTGGACATCGAATGGCCACTGCTACTAGAATCGTGTGTTGACTATAAGTTGACAAAGCCTTGTGTATGCATCAACTTAGTAGGCCCACAAGTGACCATCACATATGTGGCAGAGAACATATAGCCCATTTGCGATTTGTTATAATGTACAACCCATTTTTTAATTCTAATGGAATTTACTCAGCCCATTCACTGTTTGTTAAAATTACAGCCCATTTTCTAGCCAGGACAACGGTTAATAATTTCAACCAACCGCTCGAAACAATTCAACAAAATTCCCACATTTTGATGGGATCCGAAATATTCTTTAACCCGAAATTTTGAGTCAGATTAAATATAATTTCAAAATAAATTTGTATTAGGTAAAAATCTAACAAAATTTTGCGCGCAATAAGTAATGGAATTTAAAAAATTACCTGTTCGGTGCATTTTTTATATTTACAGCCAATTTTTTTAATTACAGCCCATATATTATTTCATAAAGCCCTTTTCTTGGGAAGTCTAATGTGGGGCGGAGAATAACAAGTTGACCTGGGTTGAGTGTTCCGCAAAAAAGTATAGCTGGGCTAGCCATTTTCACATCGAAATATTAATATCTAGGCTGGATATTTGGTCGACTTAAAAGAATAGCCTGGGCCAGATGGGCCACAGCCCGCCCATTTGATACCCTGTTCCTCTGAACAACAAAAACATCGCTCAAGAAAAAATTTGCTCACACGTTAAAAAACAAGTACTGCTCGAGCTGCTGGGTCCCAGCTGTCGGCTGCTCCTTGTGCAATTCTCTCGTTTATTGACTATATAGGTTGAGAATGGTGTGGGACCTGATGTCAGGAAACCAAGAGGAAGCAAAAAATATAGTTGTATATAATAAGGAGGCACTTGCGTACGTGCGGCTATGGCATTGGTGGGTCCCCACTGTCATCCTCTCCAAGTAAAGTCATCTCCTGATTCCTCATGTTCGTTGACCATGTTGACAACGCGAGATAGCGGTGCCACGGCTAGCGGAACAACTCGAAGGACGATGGAGAGGGTCAAGCGGGCCCTACGGATGGTCTGATACAGTGCCCGCTGGTCGTTCGGGAAGCCAGGATCATCGGACCCCTAGGAGCACCTTCGAGAGACTGAGCCAGCATGAAACGGTAAGGCCGCGCTTGGGAGCTCTCAATTGTTTCACACCTTTATTAAGGATACAAGTGTAATTTACTCGTCACCGGAAACAACGCGTAAAATACAGGCTTAATGAAACCGACGGCCCGAGGTCTGTAGCGAAAACTGGCGAGTTACACGTGTAATCTGAGAAACCAGTGTATATTTGACCAGTCGAAAACGACCAACCAAGCGCTTCGCCCAAGACCATCTGCTTTTATTTACAAGCGTCAGTTTTACAAGCAGTTTTGGTTCGAAAACGACGATCCAATCACGGCCTAATACGATGAGTTGGTCATAAGATCATATCGTTTCACCTCTAACCTACCCGAGTTGTCTTATAGGCTATGAATGAAAGTAATCATAAGACGATGAACTTCTTAAGCAAAGAAACAACAGGAGAGGATGATCTTTTTAACATGCAAATCACTGGCATTAGATCAACATGCAAAACAATACGAAGCATTATTCCCAGGAGGCACGGTGAATAGCTCGTGATGCCGCATGCCACGGCATTCCAAGCTCAATTTTGCAACCAAACTCACAAGGCCTGGCATTTCGTAGACAACATTCAGAATAAACTCTTAAAATACCTCACATAAGTCAACATTCATGACTATGCATCTCATCGGAGTAAATATGTACTTCTAAACTGAACACACGAATAGGAAAAAAGATCGACTCTGCTCATAGCAAAGGGCGTCCCATACCAAAATATCAAATGCATGTTTTCTGGCTATCATCAATGAGCACAATTTGACAAGGTTTTGCAATTCCAAAATAGTAAACGAATGTCTTCTTGCTAACATCAATGATTAAACTTTGACAAGCTTTTCCCATTCAAAATATGTAATGCCTATGATTGTCATCAGTTTGCACATTGAAATAGCACATGGGGCCGGATTAACCCGCGTATCTTTTTGTGCAGTTCCACTGAAATCAAACGATGTCTTGCGTAGCATGGTGGATTTCGTATTTATATGTTGCAAGGCATTGAACATGTAAGCAGCTCCATTCAAGTAGATAGTCCGGTGGCTCAAGGTGACGACGAATGATTAGAGAACCATTCGATGTATTGTGCATGATGAAGTATTATGGAGCACACGAACCATCTGAACATTTTGTGCAGTTCCACTTAAATCATGCTGAGCATCACTGTCTGCATAAATACAGAAAAAGTGTGATGAATATAATAGTGGTATGAGTTTATTAAACATACGCTCACAACTATAATAATCTTTATTATCTTAACAGGAAAACATAGCAATACAATAGCTGCAATTAAACATTTATTCAAAACAATACAACAATATAATTAGCACAACATGACAAAGCACGATCATGTGGATGAAGGATGATACTGACCTCGCTTGTTACAGCTGCGTCGGCCACTAACTTAGTCATACCTTTCCTTGTGGAGTGAATTTTGCACTCCACGTGCTGTTAAGTTGAGTTTCCCTTGGTCTGCAGACTAGTCATGTCACCGGCGATTACTAATACTCTAAATCTTCTCAATCATTCCTTCTGTAATATAGCGCAAACAGTGACTGCTTCTTTCTGCAAAGTGGAAAGACCAACTCGGCCCAATAATGCAATAGTTTGCCATAAACACATTGGCTCCTTTTGTGCAGTTTAACTAAAACCAAAGTCGAAATAGAACCAAGCAGAAGTTTTGATATACCTGTATGCACAAATAGGTACAAAGGCAACAATTACTAAGAAGTAACGGTTGATGACTTATACTCCCAGAAGAAAAAAACATCTACCTTATCTTAATGGGAAACAAAGCAGGACAGTTGCAATTCTCAAACAGTGTGATTCATTCATATTAACTGAGACATTATCTTAACAATACCTTGTTTCAACATGTATAAAGAGTGACAAAGCAGAAAAGTACCATTCCTAAAACAGTGCACCTGATTCATATTAACAGAGACATTATCTTAACAATACCTTGGTTAAACATGTAGAAAGAACTACAAAGCGGGATATTACCATTTGTAAAACATAGTAACTGATATATAATAACAGAGACATTATCTCAACAATACATTTCTTAAACATGTACTCTCGCCGATCCCTAATAGAAATGGTACTCCCGTCGATCCCTAACAAGTGTTGCAGTTTCAAACTAAGATTTAGTAGTTAATTTAGAGGACAGTGGGCGCAACAGCACCATGTGCTTCCATCTACTTATAAAGGGGGTGATGTAGAGTTTGTTGTAACAAAGCAACAAGCATCATGTCTGGGTTGGTCCCATTTTTGTTCACTTAATGGGAAAAGACAGCAATACAATAGATTCAATTCAACATTTATTTAAAATAGTACCACTACAAGTAGCACATCATCTCAAAGCACACTGCACAATCAAGTGGATGAAGGCTGGTACTGACCTTTCATGAAGCAGACAAGATCAAATATGAATCTGCCAACACGAATAGGAAATCAAATCTCCTTTTGTGTAGTTCAACTAAATCACACTGGTACGCGTCAGTCCTAAACAATCTGTTTTTAACCCCTTTCCGCGACGGCATTCGGAACCGTCGCCAAGTGAGTGTGGGCGATAGGGGGTCCTTCCCATACGACCTAGAAACCGTTGGGGATATGCCCTCCTGGCACACACGCTCGACAAAATGAGGTCGTGTGCGATCGACGAGCACTCAAATACAGAAATACTTACAGTAGTGCTCAAAAAATACAATTATACAGGCGAAATCATTTCCGGTCGTAAGTACATCCCACACAGTCAGTCCCCACTAAACCTTTTCGTTCGTATATACATCCCACACAGTCACTACAAGGAAAACGTTTGCGCAAGGTGGCGTAACGCAAACAGTTTTGAAAAGAATGTCGTGTGTGATTGTCCATTGATCCAACACGGTTTATTCCTAGAAAATGTGTGTGTTGCCTGAGGTCATCGCCCATGGTGGTTTCTCACTAACCGTTTGCAATAGGAATACCCAATTAGCAAGCTAATTGGCCAATTAGCGGGATAATTGCCCTATTATTAATAATCCATTTACTAATCTAATTGACATTCATATTAAGCACATAATATATTCCATTTCCATATTAAGGAAGCAGGATTTCATAATTGAAATACATCGGAGTACAACATGATATAGCTTCAGCACTCAGCTACCCCATTACACAACTGCACCAGCAGCAAGTTTCACATGCAACATCTAGAACCTTTTGAAATTAGCATCATAGACGGTACATAGAGAGATGCATCTCATCTGGAAAGCTGCTGAAGCGGAAGGCAAATATTGAGCCTTCATTCATGTTGAAGGTCTTTGCAACTTTAGGCCAGTGCCTGTGGATGATTGACCGTCCATCCTTCGACCTCTTCAGGAACACTTCAATATTGAACCGTGGGTGTTGTATGAAAACTTTCCTCGCCTCCTGACCACAGAGGTGGTTTGAGAGGTAATCATCAGTGAAGCCTGAAAATAAGGATGTTCATAAATATCTTCTCTATATTGAAAATGCGGCAAAGGAATACAAAAAGGCAAGGTATAATAGTTAGTACCATTTTGTAAACCTCAGTGCTTCCCATTGTTTCCCTGCAACACATATATGGTAGTTAGTCATCAGGTTAAGTAAGGGTTCGCATGCTATCAGTAAAATAGGTTGACGATAAATAAGCACATTGCAGATTCATCAGATTAATTCAAGCCACATGGAAAACCCATTTATCCAAACCAAGCATGATTAAGAACTAGGAAATATAGCACTTGTATATGTTTCTCATGTATTAAGTGCAGCCAAATTCGATTTATTCCTCACATGGTATACAATAACAGAATGCAGCCACAACAATCGAACATCGCATTGCAAAATTGAACCAAGCCGTTAACTAAACACCACAACAAATGAACCAAACATTAAATGACCACCACATTGCACAATATAACATACTCCTAGTAGAAGATCAGGCAGTTAACCAAACCAAGCATGCTTAACAACTTGGAAATATAGCAATTGTATTTGTTTCTCATGTATTTAGTACAGCCAAATTCGATTTATTCCTCACATGGTATACAATAAGAGAATGCAGCCACAGCAATTGAACATCGCATTGCAGAATTGAACCAAGCAGTTAACTAAACACCAGAACAAATGAACCAAACGTTAACTGAGCACCACATTGCACAATATAACATACTCCTAATAGAAGATCAGACAGTTAACCAAACCAAGCATGCTTAACAACTTGGAAATATAGCAATTGTATTTGTTTCTCATCTTTTTAGTAAAGCCAAATTCGATGTATTCCTCACATGGTATACAATAACAGAATGCAGCCACAGCAATTGAACACCGCGTTGCAGAATTGAACCAAGCAGTTAACTAAACACCACAACAAGTGAACCAAGCCACAACAAATGAACCAAGCAGTTAACTAAACACCAATTGAACAATATAACATACTCCTAATAAAAGATCATACAGTTAACCAAACCAAGCATGCTTAACAACTTGGAAATATTGCACCCTCAAGAATTGAACATCACATTTGCAGAATTGGACCAAGCAGCTAATTGAACACCACATTGCACGACATATAGAACATATACACTATAGCAGAAGATTGCATGGTGAAAGTACATAGCACAATGCACTAGAATTTGTTAAGGAAAGGCAGTTGCTAGCAAGCTGAACATTGGTCCTTATAGTGAGCTAATAAGACAAGCTACTCATTGTCGGAGATATCTATGACGATTGGCTCCTTGGACATGGAAGAGGGCGAGGCCTCTGCATCGTGGGTGCCCTCGTTGTAGTGGTGAGTTGCCTGAGCCGCTCTGGGCACCAACCTGCTGGCTCTCGAGATGAGGTAAGCACGTGCACACTGAGAAAACACCTCGTAGTCTTCGTCGAAAGCACCGACGGTGGCCTCGAGAAAACGCCACGAACTACCGTTTAAAGCAGCCAACTGCGTCGCGGCATCGGCGCGCGAGGCGTCAACGGTGGTCTCGACAGCGAGGTGCTCCTCTAAGATCTGGGGGTCGGCACGAATGGCAGCCATCGCGACCTCATCTGCGCGTGGGGCCGCGATTTGCTTCTCCGCTGCCAAATGCTCCTTGAGGTCCTGGCTATACTGCGTGCACCATGGCTTAGGCCGGCGCTTATTTGGTGGAGGGGTCAGTGATTTGGGTGGAAGGTGTCTCGCTCGCGCCGGCGGTCGGGGCATGTGGGATGTGGAAGGAGGAGGAGGATGGGGGTCGGGTGTGGATTACCTGCCTGGATAGGCGAGGCCGAGCAGCGTGAAGGAGGGTCATCGGCGAGGAGGCGGCGGCACTGCAAGCAAGGAGTGAAGGTTTCAACTTGGAAAGGAAGGCGGAAACAGGGGAAATGTGGCTTTTGGTAAGGGGGAGGGGCGGGGACTAGATATTTCCGCGGAAGCCGAAAATTTGGAATCGCTTCAGCCAAGAAACTGGCGTGCAAAGTGTCATCAGACACGGTCCCTTATTCAGACACGGTCTGAAGATATTTTGTGCTGCATCTCTCATGGTTGGTTATAATAAATTGTGTGGGATCTACTTGATTTTTCGTCTTGATTTGAATTACATAATGGGTCACAGCGGCCATGGATGGTGTTTGAATTGCTAGACCTTTCATCTGCAGTGATCATAAAATAATTGGAATTATTCAGGGTTCGTGTGGACATTTTTATGCATTAAGTGAGTTTTAAATATATTTATGTGCATAATTCAAATTTGAACTACATGCACATGCTCCACTGCATATAAATTCGTTGAAAAAACAAATATTTGTCCTTGGGTGCACGCTTAGGTCCCATGCAAGAAATGGGAATGAATTTCAAACACCATGGCACCGTTGATTGCCGGCAAAACATTGAGATGCCAGGTTTTTAAATTCTATTAAATCCAAAACTCGTCTGAAATTCATGAAACATGGCATGCTATCAAGGAGCGTCATCAACATGCCGTGGTACAAATTTTGTCCCATTTGGGGCAGGTTTGGGTATATGCTTTTGATGTCTACTACGCAACCTTCTCCTTGTAGACGTTGTTGGGCCTCCAAGTGCAGAAGTTTGTAGGACAGTAGCAAATTTCCCTCAAGTGGATGACCTAAGGTTTATCAATCCGTGGGAGGCGTAGGTTGAAGATGGTCTCTCTGAAACAACCCTGCAACCAAATAACAAAGAGTCTCTTGTGTCCCCAACGCACCCAATACAATGGTAAATTGTATAGGTGCACTAGTTCGGCGAAGACATGGTGATACAAGTGCAATATGGATGGTAGATATAGGTTTTTGTAATCTGAAAATATAAAAACAGCAAGGTAACTAATGATAAAAGTGAGCGTAAACGGTATTGCAATGCTAGGAAACAAGGCCTAGGGTTCATACTTTCACTAGTGCAAGTTCTCTCAACAATAATAACATAATTGGATCATATAACTATCCCTCAACATGCAACAAAGAGTCACTCCAAAGTCACTAATAGCAGAGAACAAACGAAGAGATTACGGTAGGGTACGAAACCACCTCAAAGTTATTCTTTCCGATCAATCCATTGGGCTATTCCTATAAGTGTCACAAACAGCCCTAGAGTTCGTAGTAAAATAACACCTTAAGACACACATCAACCAAAACCCTAATGTCACCTAGATACTCCAATGTCACCTAAAGTATCCGTGGGTATGGTTATATGATATGCATCACACAATCTCAAATTCATCTATTCAACCAACACATAGAACTCAAAGAGTGCCCCAAAGTTTCTACCGGATAGTCAAGACGAAAACGTGTGCCAACCCCTATGCATAGTTTCATGGGCAGAACCCGCAAGTTGATCACCAAAACATACATCAAGTGGATCACGTGATATCCCATTGTCACCACAGATAAGCACGGCAAGACATACATCAAGTGTTCTCAAATCCTTAAAGACTCAATCCGATAAGATAACTCCGAAGGGAAAACTCAATCCATTACAAGAGAGTAGAGGGGGAGAAACATCATAAGATCCAACTACAATAGCAAAGCTCGCGATACATCAAGATCGTGCCAAATCAAGAACACGGGAGAGAGAGAGAGAGAGATCAAACACATAGCTACTGGTACATACCCTCAGCCCCGAGGGTGAACTACTCCCTCCTCATCATGGAGAGCGCCGGGATGATGAAGATGGCCACCGGTGAGGGATCCCCCCCTCCGGCAGGGTGCCGGAATAGGGTCCCGATTGGTTTTTGGTGGCTACAGAGGCTTGCGGCGGCGGAACTCCCAATCTATTCTGCTCTCTGGAGGTTTCAGTATTTATAGGATTTTTTGGCGTAGGTCTCACGTCAGGGGGGTCTCCGGGTTGTCCACGAAGCAGGGGCTCACGCCCAGGGGGGTGGGCGCGCCCCCCACCCTCGTGGGCAGCCCGGGACTCGCCTGGCCCAACTCTTTTACTCCGGGGGCTTCTTTTGGTCCAGAAAAAATCATCAAAAATTGGCACGTCAATTGGACTCCGTTTGGTTTTCCTTTTCTGCAAAACTTAAAAACAAGGAAAAAACAGAAACTGGCACTAGGCTATAGGTTAATAGGTTAGTCCCAAAAATCATATAAAATAGCATATAAATGCATATAAAACATCCTAGAAGGATAATATAATAGCATGAATACTTCATAAATAATAGATACGTTGGAGACATATCAGCATCCCCAAGCTTAATTCCTGCTCGTCCTCGAGTAGGTAAATGATAAAAGAAATAATTTACGAAGTGTGAATTCTAGCAAGTGCATAAGTTTGATCAATGATAGTTCCAATCACTTTTTTTAGCATCATTATATATCATAACTGTAGCTCATATCTTAAAGCTTCTCATGATCAAGTAACATACTATTCACATGTTAAAGTATGATCATAAACTTTCTTGAAAACTAACAAACCGTGTTATTAGTCATCAAACAATTACAATTCATCTTATTTTCAGGAAGAGTCTATGTCAGAGCTTTGATTTAGCAAATCCCACATACTCAACTATCATATAGTCTTCCATGATTGCTACCACTCAAAGCATATTTTTAGAACAAATAGCATCCATCGAACACAGAGAAAGATAGGGGCTTAATGTTTCGCCTCCCAACTTATTTATCATATAGATAATTGTCAACAATAATAATTCATGATCAAATATATTTGAATGGCCATATATGCTTAGATTTTTCTCCACCACATGATGCTTGCCAACTAAAGAGTAGGTTGGAATGAGAAGGAATACTACTGACTCATGCATAAAAGTAGAACATAGACCCTTTGCAGAGGGAAGCAGGGATTTGCAGAGGTGCCAGAGCTCGAAGCTAAAACAGAGATAAAAATAAGTTTGAGAGGTATGCTTTCATTGTCAACATAACGACCAAGAGTTCCCAATATCTTCCATACTAGATACATTATAGGCGGTTCCCACGCAGAAAGGTAAAGTTTTTACTCCCCCTCCACCAACATTCACACTCCACGGCTTGTCCGAAACAATGGGTGCCGTTCAGCTATCAACATTCCTGGGGGAGTTTTGTTTAAATTATTTGCGAATTTGTTTTTGATCTTTTGATCATAGGACTGGGCATCCCAGTTACCAGCCATTTTCTCGTGAATGATGAGCGGAGTCCACTCATCGTTCGAATAACCCACCTAGCATGGAAGATACTGACAGCCCATAGTCGCTACATGAGCAATTCGGGCATACAAAACATATTATTATTTCAAGGTTTAGAGTTTGGCACATGCAAATTTACTTGGAACGGCAGGTAAATGCCGCATATAGGTAGATATGGTGGACACTCATGGAATAAACTTGGTTAAAGGAATTTGGATGCACAAGCAGTATTCCCGCTTAGTATAGATATTCTGGCTAGCAAAGGATTCTAAATAGCTAGCACCACATGTTAGAGGATCCATAACAATATAACTTCTATACAAATATACCCAAGCATAACTCATTATGTTGTCTTCCTTGTCCAACTTCAACTAATTTGCTCAGGTTTGAAAGTAATTAATGGGGCTCACAATTATAGTCCAAGATAGTATATTTATATGTGAAATCTCTCTTCCTTCAATATTCTTTCATGAATTGTTCAAGTGACCAATACAATGTTTGCTAACCTTCAAAAAATTTACCACCTCTACTTCTTATATGTGAAGGCATTACTCCCCATGGGAAAGGCATATGAAACATATATAATTTCAGATTTATGACATTCAAATCATTCAACCATTTACTCATAGGATATAAGTGAAGCACATGAGTAAATGACAAACTACTCCAAAAAGATATAAGTGAAGATCAATGAGTAGTTAAATAATTATGTGGCTATGTGAAGAATCTCTCTCAATTAAGAATTTCAGATCTTGGTATTTTATTCGAACAGCAAGCAAAACAAAAGAAAATAAAACGACGCTCCAAGCAAAACACATATCATGTGGTGAATAAAAATATAGCTCCAAGTGAAGTTACGGATTAACGAAGACGAAAGAGGGGATGCCTTCCGGGGCATCTCGAAGCTTAGGCTCTTGGTTGTCCTTTAATATTACCTTGGGGTGCCTTGGGCATCCCCAAGCTTAGGCTCTTGCCACTCCTTATTCCATAGTCCATCGAATCTTTACTCAAAACTTGAAAACTTCACAACACAAAACTTAACAGAAAATCTCGTGAGCTCCGTTAGCGAGAGAAAACAAACACCACTTCAAGGTGCTGTAATGAACTCATTCTTTATGTGTATTGGTGTTAAACCTACTGTATTCCAACTTCTGTATGGTTCATACCCTCCGATACTACTCGTAGATTCATCAAAATAAGCAAACAACACACGAAAAACAGAATCTGTCAAAAACAGAACAATCTGTAGTAATCTGTATCAAACGTATACTTCTGGAACTCCAAAAATTCTGCCAAAATAGGAAGTCCTAGATAATTTGATTATTGATCTACTGCAATTGGAATCAGTATTTTACCAATTTCTGGTGATTTTTAACAATTGTTTTCGTGAGCAGAAAGTTTCTGTCTTTTTCAGCAAGATGAAATAATTATCATCCAAGAAGATCCTATAGGTCTTACTTGGCACAAAGACTAATTAAAACATAAAACCACATCTAACCAGAGGCTAGATCAAAAATTTATTACTAAACAGAACCAAAAAGCAAAGAACAAATATAATGTTGGGTTGCCTCCCAACAAGCGCTAACGTTTAACGCCTCTAGCTAGGCATGATGATTTCAATGATGCTCGCATAAAAGATAAGAATTGAAACATAAAGAGAGCATCATGAAGAATATGACTAGCACATTTAAGTCTAACCCACTTCCTATGTATAGGGATTTTGTGAGAAAACAACTTATGGGAACAATAATCAACTAGCATAGGAAGGCAAAACAAGCATAACTTCAAAACTTTAAGCACATAGAGAGGAAACTTGATATTATTGCCATTCCTACAAGCATATATTCCTCCCTCATAATAATTTCAGTAGCATCATGAATAAATTCAACAATATAACCAGCACATAAAGCATTCTTTTCATGATCTACTTGCATAGAAATTTTACTACTCTCCACGTAAGCAAATTTGTTCTCATTAATAGTAGTGGGAGCAACTCAACAAAATAACTATCATGTGATTGAAAATTAAGATCAAGATGACAAGTTTCATGGTTATCATTATTCTTTATAGCATACATGTCATCACAATAATCATCATAGATAGGAGGCATGCTTTCATCATAATAAATATTCTCATAAAAACTTGGTGGACTAAACATATCATCTTCATCAAACATAGCATCCCCAAGCTTGTGGCTTTGCATATCATTAGCATCATGAATATTCATAGAATTCATACTAACAACATTGCAATCTTGCTCATCATACAAAGATTTAGTGCCAAACATTCTATAGATTTCTTCTTCTAGCACTTGAGCACAATTTTCCTTCCCATCATTTTCACGAAAGATATTAAAAAGATGAAGCATATGAGGCACCCTTAATTCCATTTTTTGTAGTTTTCTTTTATAATATAAACTAGTGATAAAACAAGAAACTAAAAGATTCGATTGCAAGATCTAAAGATATGCCTTCAAGCACTCACCTCCCCGGCAACGGCGCCAGAAAAGAGCTTAGTTGACGGGGTGTGAGTTCCGCTTACCTAGCCTCCCCGGAAACGGCGCCGAAAAAGAGCTTGATGTCTACTATGCAACCTTCTCCTTGTAGACGTTGTTGGGCCTCCAAGTGCAGAGGTTTGTAGGACAGTATCAAATTTCCCTCAAGTGGATGACCTAAGGTTTATCAATCCGTGGGAGGCGTAGGTTGAAGATGGTCTCTCTCAAACAACCCTGCAACCAAATAACAAAGAGTCTCTTGTGTCCCTAACACACCCAATGCAATGGTAAATTGTATTGGTGCACTAGTTCGGCGAAGAGATGGTGATACAAGTGCAATATGGATGGTAGATATAGGTTTTTGTAATCTGAAAATATAAAAACAGCAAGGTAACTAATGATAAAAGTGAGCGTAAACGGTATTGCAATGCTAGGAAACAAGGCCTAGGGTCCATACTTTCACTAGTGCAAGTTCTATCAACAATAATAACATAATTGGATCATATAACTATCCCTCAACATGCAACAAAGAGTCACTCCAAAGTCACTAATAGCGGAGAACGAACGAAGAGATTATGGTAGGGTACGAAACCACCTCAAAGTTATTCTTTCCGATCAATCCATTGGGCTATCCTATAAGTGTCACAAACAGCCCTAGAGTTCGTAGTAAAATAACACCTTAAGACACACATCAACCAAAACCCTAATGTCACCTAGATACCCCAATGTCACCTAAAGTATCCGTGGGTATGGTTATATGATATGCATCACACAATCTCAAATTCATCTATTCAACCAACACATAGAACTCAAAGAGTGCCCCAAAGTTTCTACCGGAGAGTCAAGACGAAAACGTGTGCCAACCCCTATGCATAGGTTCATGGGCAGAACCCGCAAGTTGATCACCAAAACATACATCAAGTGGATCACGTGATATCCCATTGTCACCACAGATAAGCATGGCAAGACATACATCAAGTGTTCTCAAATCCTTAAAGACTCTATCCGACAAGATAACTTCAAAGGGAAAACTCAATCCATTACAAGAGAGTAGAGGGGGAGAAACATCATAATATCCAACTACAATAGCAAAGCTCGCGATACATCAAAATCGTGCCAAATCAGGAACACGAGAGAGAGAGAGATCAAACACATAGCTACTGGTACATACCCTCAGCCCCGAGGGTGAACTACTCCCTCCTCATCATGGAGAGTGCCAGGACGATGAAGATGGCCACCGGTGAGGGATCCCCCCCTCCGGCAGGGTGGCGGAACAGGGTCCCGATTGGTTTTTGGTGGCTACAGAGGCTTGCGGCGGCGGAACTCCCAATCTATTCTGCTCTCTGGAGGTTTCAGTATTTATAGGATTTTTTGGCGTAGGTCTCACGTCAGGGGGGTCTCCGGGTTGTCCACGAGGCAGGGGCCCATGCCCAGGGGGTGGGCGCGCCCCCACCCTTGTGGGCAGCCCGGGACTCTCCTGGCTCAACTCTTTTACTCCGGGGGCTTCTTTTGGTCTAGAAAAAATCATCAAAAATTGGCACGTCAATTGAACTCCGTTTGGTTTTCCTTTTCTGCAAAACTTAAAAAACAATGAAAAAACAGAAACTGGCACTGGGCTCTAGGTTAATAGGTTAGTCCCAAAAATCATATAAAATAGCATATAAATGCATATAAAACATCCTAGAAGGATAATATAATAGCATGAATACTTCATAAATTATAGATATGTTGGAGACATATCAGCTTCTCACAAACCGAAGCTTCTCACAACAAGCATGATGGTTTTCGGTAGGGAACGTCCCACCTTTGGGGACGAAACGATATCCATTGCCTCTTATTGCTTTCAAATTTTTTTCTCATGTCAACATAGAACAACAGGAGTGTTGTGTGAATTTTTGTGATTTTTCGGGGTTCGTTTGGACATTTTATGCATTAACTGAGTTTTCAATGCATTTATGTGCATAATTCAAATTTTAACTACATGCACATGCTCCAGTTCATATAAATTGGTCGAAAAACCAAATCTGTGTCCTTGGGTGCATGCTTAAGTCCCATGCAAGAAATGGGAATAAATTTCAAACACCAGGGCACCGTTGATTGCCGGCAAAACATTGAGATGCCTAGTTTTTCAATCATAGTAAATCCAAAACTCGTTTGAAATTCATGAAACTTGGCATGCTATCATGGAGCGGCATCAACATGCCGTGGTACAAATTTTGTCCCATTTGGGGCAGGTTTGGGTATATGCTTCTCACAAACCGGAGCTTCTCACAACAAGCATGATGGTTTTCGGTAAGGAACGTCCCACCTTTGGGGACGAAACGACATCCATTGCCTCTTATTGCTTTCAAATTTTTTTTCTCGTGTCAACATAGAACAACAGGAGTGTTGTGTAAATTTTTGTGATTTTTCGGGGTTCGTTTGGACATTTTTATGCATTAAGTGAGTTTTCAATGCATTTATGTGCATAATTCAAATTTGAACTACATGCGCATGCTCAAGTGCATGTAAATTGGTTGAAAAATCAAATATGTGTCCTTGGGTACATGCTTAGGTCCCATGCAAGAAATGGGAATGAATTTCAAACACCATGGCACCGTTCATTGCCGGCAAAACAATGAGATGCCTGGTTTTTAAATTCTAGTAAATCCAAAACTCGTCTGAAATTCATGAAACTGGGCATGCTATCATGAAGCGGCATCAACATGTCGTGGTACAAATTTTGTCCCATTTGGGGCAGGTTTGGGTATATTCTTCTCACAAACCGGAGCTTCTCACAACAAGCATGATGGTTTTCAGTAGGGAACGTCCCACCTTTGGGGACGAAATGATATCCATTGCCTCTTATTGCTTTCAATTTTTTTCTCGTGTCAACATAGAACAACAGGAGTGTTGTGTGAATTTTTGTGATTTTCAGGGTTCGTTTCGACATTTTCATGCATTAACTGAGTTTTCAATGCATTTATGTGCATAATTCAAATTTGAACTACATGTGCATGCTCCAGTGCATATAAATTGGTTGAAAAATCAAATCGCTGTCCTTGGGTGCATGCTCAGGTCCCATGCAAGAAATGCGAATGAATTTCAAACACTAGGGCACCGTTGATTGTCGGCAAAACATTGAGATGCCTGGTTTTTAAATTATAGTAAATCCAAAACTCGTCTTAAATTCATGAAACTTGGCATGCTATCATGGAGCGGCATCAACATGCCATGGTACAATTTTTTTGCCCATTTGGGGCAGGTTTGGGTATATGCTGCTAAAAAACCGGAGCTTCTCACAACAAGCATGATTGTTTTCGGTGGCGAACGTCCCACCTTTGGGGACGAAACAATATCCATTGCCTCTTATTGCTTTCAATTTTTTTTCTCATGCCGACATAGAACAACCGGAGTGTTGTGTGAATTTTTGTGATTTTTCGGGCTTCGTTTGGACATTTTATGCATTAACTGAGTTTTCAATGCATCTATGTGTATAATTCAAATTTGAACTACATGTGCATGCTCCACTTCATATAAATTGGTTGAAAAATCAAATTGGTGTCCTTGGGTGCATGCTTAGGTCCCACGCAAGAAATGGGAATGAATTTCAAATACTAGGGCCCCGTTGATTGCCGGCAAAACATTGAGATGCCTGGTTTTTAAATTCTAGTAAATCCAAAACTCGTCTGAAATTCATGAAACTGGGCATGCTATCATGTAGCGGCATCAACATGCCGTGGTACAAATTTTGTCCCATTTGGGGCAGGTTTGGGTATATTTTTCTCACAAACCGGAGCTTCTCACAATAAGCATGATGGTTTTCCGTAGGGAACGTCCCACCTTTGGGGACGAAACGATATCAATTGCCTCTTATTGCATTCAAATTTTTTTCTCGTGTCAACATAGAACAACAGGAGTGTTGTGTGAATTTTTGTGATTTTTTGGGGTTCGTTTGGATATTTTTATGCATTAACTGAGTTCTCAATGCATTTATGTGCATAATTCAAATTTGAATTACATGTGCATGCTCGAGTGCATATAAATTGGTTGAAACATCAAATCTGTGTCCTTGGGTGCATGCTTAGGTCCTATGCAAGAAATGGGAATGAATTTCAAACACCAGGGCACCGTTGATTGCCGACAAAACATTGAGATGCCTGGTTTTTAAATTCTAGTAAATCCAAAACTCGTCTGAAATTCATGAAACTTGGCTTGCTATCATGTAGCGGCATCAACATGTTGTGGTACAAAATTTTCCCATTTGGGGCAGGTTTGGGTATATGCTTCTCACAAACCGGAGCTTCTCACAACAAGCATGATGGTTTTCGGTAGGGAACGTCCCACCTTTGGGGACGAAACTATATCGATTGCCTCTTATTGCTTTCAAAAAAATTTCTCGTGTCAACATAGAACAACAGGAGTGTTGTGTGATTTTTTGTGAATTTTCGGGGCTCGTTTCGACATTTTTATGCATTAACTGAGTTTTCAATGCATTTATGTGCATAATTGAAATTTGAATGACATGCGCATGCTCCAGTGCATATAAATTGGTTGGCAAATATGTGTCCTTGGGTGCATGCTTAGGTCGCATGCAAGAAATGGGAATGAATTTCAAACACCAGGGCACCGTTGATTGCGGGCAAAACATTGAGATGCCTGGTTTTTAAATTCTAGTAATTCCAAAACTTGTCTGAAATTCATGAAACTTGGCATGCTATCATGGAAGGGCACCCGACATGCTGTGGTATTTTTTTGTCCATTTTGAGAGAAGGCGCACTCGAATAATGACAGCCAACAAAGGCATTTTGAAAAAAATAGGTGCCACTTTAAATCTCAAACGTTTGTATAATTCAAAGCATATGCGTTCGGCTAACCATTCACGAGACGCCACGTGTCTTGGTTTTAATGGCTATCGGAGGTGCCATTTGGACAGCTGCTTGACTGAACAGGAGGCGTGCGAGCGCAGTCCGGTGCACAGGCTCACCGGGAAGCGTACAAGCTGTTCAACGCATGATTTGTGCATCTCTTCAACGCAAACGGTTCAGATTACGGTATGCAAATTAAAGCCAGACTTCGGCGCTAAGCCAAGAGACACTGCGATTTGTCAAAATATGCAGCTAAAAATCAATATCACTATCTATTTTTTGCAACTAAAATTCAGTAATTAAGCATAGATTTAATTCATACTAGAGATTAAGCAGTCGTTCTCACCGGGAAGCGAGAAGCCTTGGACCGCCGCCCGCCTCGCTCCCACTGGTCTATATTAATGGCGTCACCGAGCGGCCGCACCCCCCCATCCTCGCCACACACACAATTCCTCTCTCTCTCTCTCTCTCCGCTCGCATCCTCGACGCCGCTCTGAGTCCTCAAAGCCGTCAGTGTACGAGGATGCCGCTGAAGCGCCCCATCAGAGGGAGTGGCGACACCGGGGCTGCTGAAGCACCGAAGCACGGCGTGAATATGGAGACAGAGGTTTCCGTCCCCGCCGACGAGGTGGAGAACGAGGCTGCCAACAAGCGGAGGTGGGTCGAGAAAGAACCGCAAGCGACTCCAGCAGGCCTAGACTTCATCAACAACCTCCCCGATGATATGTTGATAGTCATCATATCCCTCCTCCCAATCCAAAATTGGGCAAGGACAGCCGCCGTTTCCCGGTGGTGGCGCACCCTATGGCTCCGCACCCCTGTCGACCTCCTCCACGCCCACAAGCTCTGCCATGGCTATTGCCAAAGCTTGGATGCTTTCTCCCAGATCCTCGGCAATCACCATGGCCCAATCAAAGGCCTTATCGCGGGCAAGTTCCATTCCAATGGCAAGGAGCGAGCCAAGCTTGACGAGTGGTTTCGATCGCGCGCATAGACCAGTTTGAGAAGCTAAGTTATAAAGATGGGCATATGAGCTTGCTGCCAACGTCCGCGCTCTGCTTCGCGCCCACGCTGCGCCTCGCCAAGTTCATGAACTGCCATCCCCCCTTAATGACGCTCCCGCTCTTTTTCTACCATGAGTGAAGCACCTCGAGCTCGTCGCCGTCTGCATCCCAAAGGATGACATGGAGCGCCTGCTCAGCGGCTGTACTACACTCGAGTTCCTATGTCTTCAGGCGATGAATTGGTCGAGTACCTTGCACATCACCTCCAGGACTCTCTGCACTATTTATGTGTGTTGCTGGTGCTGCAACGAGAGATCACAAAAGGTGGACCACAATATGGTCATCCAGGACACACCTTCACTTGAGAGATTACTTTTAGTTGATCAACAAGGTCCAACAAGAATCAATGTCATTTCTGCGCCAAAATTGAAAGTGGTGGGCTAGTCGTCTGTCAAATACTACAACTTTCAGGTACAACAGTCGCCTTATATACCTCTCCTTGATATCAACATTATTTCTAGTTTTGAAGACGTATCTTCGTCTGTCATCTAGCGAAGCTTCACCCAGACTGTGGGCACAGTGAAGGTCTTGGCACTAGAATCTGACGTCCCCAACCTAGACCAAGTGTTCAGTTGTTTGAGATGCTTTCCGTGCCTGAAGAAGTTGTATATCGAGGTGATGTTCCTTTCCTGTTAAATGTTAACCATAAGGGAGTTCAATTATTTGCACCTTTTCCCAAATTTACAATGACACTGTACTATGATTTCTGAAGGAATTTTGGAGGATTTTCGGACATACACCCCCACCCCATATTGGTTGCTTCATTCATATGGTTACAATCGTCCATAAGCATTTCTCCTTTGGATTCATCTGTACTGGTTTTCTTAGGGATTTTTTCATCCAATCCAACCTCTTGTGAAGAACGCTACATGTTTCTAGATTGTAATCAAATGCCCATGTTAATCATGCCAGATCGAAGATGGCACATTGGTGCATTTTACAAATCCTGCAAACCAAATGGGTGTGTAGCAGTGTTCAAAACTGCATGTAGGCACTAACACGTTCTCTTCTTTTGCAGTGCATATTAGGCCCAGTGGAAGATGTTTATAACGACAGTGACATCGAATGCCTGGATCTGCATCTCTAAAATATTACTTTGAACTCCTACCGAGGGACCCCATCGAAGATTACACTCGCCAGGTTCTTTCTTGCCAAAGCAAAGGTGCTGAGTGTACTGAGGTTGAACACGCATTTAATAAGGAAAGACCAATGGTATGATTATCAGAGCCGGCTGGTACTATTGAATGGAAGTGCCTCCAAAAATGCCAAACTTCATATGGGGAGAACATATGGCAAAGCAATTGGAAATCATTGTGTCAAACCCATACATGACTTGTCAGCGGTTGATCCCTTTTCAGGAATGACGCAGCTTGCAATGGTTGAATTTGGGCGTTGTAATCTTTGAATTTGAACCTTGCAATATTTATGGTATTTGTTATATTGAACCATTTCGGTTCTCTTGTCTCAACGCAAACAATTCATGCGGGTGAACCGCATGTCGTACATCGCACACACCTTGATCTGGCTGACCGTTTCTTTTGTGTTGCCTAATCATAAACAGTTCATCTGAGTGAACTGTATGCTATACATTGCACACACCTTGTCGGAATTCGGGTTCCGGCAAAACCCTTGAGGTTCGAACACTGGGGTGCGCACGAAGATCTCTCTCTCTCCCTAGATCGCTCTCGCAACAATCACAAGGCCTAGCTCGACGAACCCAAAGAACGAGAGACACAAGAGTTTATACTGGTTCGGGCCACCGATGTGGTGTAATACCTGAGGGAGTCCTGGATTAATGGGTCCTCGGGCGTCCGGCCTATTGGACATGGGCCGGACTAATGGGCTGTGAAGATACAAGACCAAAGACTCTCACCCGTGTCCGGATGGGACTCTCCTTGGCGTGGAAGGCAAGCTTGGCGCCTGGATATGAAGATTCCTTTCTCTGTAACCAACTTTGTACAACCCTAGTCCCCTCCAGTGTCTATAAAAACCAGAGGGCATAGTCCGTAGAGGCAAGAATCATAATCATAGTCATACAAGCTAGACTTTTAGGGTTTTAGCCATTACGATCTCGTGGTAGATCTACTCTTGTAATACTCCTATTCATCAAGATCAATCAAGCAGGAAGTAGGGTATTACCTCCATAGAGAGGGCCCGAACCTGGGTAAACATCGTGTCCCACGTCTCCTGTTACCATCGACCTTAGACGCACAGTTCGGGACCCCCTACCGGAGATCCGCCGGTTTTGACACCGACATTGGTACTTTCATTGAGAGTTCCGCTGTGACGTCGAAGACAGGATTGATGGCTCACCTTGTTATCAAGGACAGTATCACCGCCGGAGTTGCCCTGACGTCTGGCCAAACCCTCCGGCTGGGCGACTTCACCATGACCACCCCTACGGCCGTTAAGCCAACGATGACTTCTCGTGTCATCGAAAACCACCTCCGTGTTAGCTCCGAATACTCTAAGCAGATGGATCCGGCTGAGTTATCGTCTTTAAACGAGCTCTTAGATCGCATCGCTTCCCTGGGGTCGCCACAGACTATGATCGTATTGGGCTTAAACCCGACCAGCAAGAAATTAAATCTCCGCCGATCACCCACCAGATAGCGGTAGTTGAAGAGCAAGACGACAACTCTTCCTCTATATTGGGGACGAGTTGTGTTCGGATTTTCGAGCTCGAAGAGCCGGACACCTGCCTTCGGAAAGATAGTGCCCGCCCTCCGAACCTAGAATCGGACGACGGGCCTGAAAAATCATTTAATATCCCGGAGCCTGAGCTATTAAGTTCGAGTTCTTCAAACTCCGGATTCCAAATTGGGTCAGAGTTCGGATTTAAAGCCACCCACCCACCCGGATAGACGCGATCTCACATACATACGACAGCAGTCTCAGGAAACAGTCCATCACTTTTGGGCCAGATTCCTCCTCGGCAAAGACAAGATTAAAGATTGTCGCGACGAAGACGTGATCTTAGCATTCTGTAATAATTGCACGGACGAAGAACTCCTCAACGCCATCAATCACCGTCGTGTATTACACTTCGCTGACTTGGCAACCATCGTATAGAAGTACTGCACAATGGAAAGCGCCTGGAAAACTCAGGCAACTCTCTAGGAACCACCGGTTTCCACTCAACCCTTCGTCCGGGCAAAAAGGGTGCACCCTCGAGGTGCACCAGATCCAATAGTAAAGAAATCTAAGCACATCACGGGGCACGGAACCGTTCTGGAAGGATGGCTCGATAGGCCATGCAAAATACATGCAACGCTGGACACCATACCAACCCACAGCCTTAGAGCATGTTGGATACTCTGGCAAGTGGCCAAAAGCGGCAAGGATATCCTCACCAAAAATACACCAATGCAACGCCCCCCGGACGACGACGACCCCAGCGTATTAACAGTCTTCGAGACTTTCGCTTCAAACAATCGGCGTAAAAGGGCTTTCCGCAACCTCGCCGAAGTCTGCCAAGTCGCAGCAATAAACCCTTGGAACGACACAGCCATAACTTTCAATGCCAGTGAAGAACCAAAATTCCAGACAGTCCGGGCACCAGCCGCCTTGGTCCTTAATCCAATTGTGGACGGGTTTCAGCTCACCAAAGTGCTCATGGACGGCGGCAGCGGATTAAACCTCATCTACGAGGATACGCTCAATAAAATGGAAATTGACAGGAGCCGCATCGAGCAAAGTAGCACGACCTTCCGGGGAATCATTCCTAGTCAGGAGGCGCGATGCGTGGGAAAAATCACGCTCAACATGGTATTCGGCACATCGGAGAATTATCGGTCCGAAGAGATAACCTTCCATGTGGCTCCTTTCAACAGCGGATATCACGCCCTACTGGGGTGAGATGCATTTACACGCTTCCAAGCTATACCTCATTACGGGTACATGAAGCTCAAGATGCCCGGGCCAAACGGTATCATCACTCTTGCGAGTGATCCGGACATAGAACTCCGCGCCGAAAATAAAACCGCATCCCTGGCCCTCGAGGCATTGTCTGAAATACTCACGACCGAAGAGCTAACCGCGCTGCGCTCTACTGTGGATAGGGATGACGTAATCCTGGACAAACGACCCAAATCCACCTTCTTTAAACCAGCAGATGAAATGGTCAAATTTCAAGTCCACTCGACGGACCCCAAGAAGACAGCATCCATCGGAGCACAACTCGACCCAACGGTCGACGCAGCACTACGAGAGTTCCTGCGTGACAACTGGGACATATTCGCCTGGCACCCTTCTGATATGCCAGGAATCCCACGGAGATTGGCCGAACACAGCCTCAATATATTAAAGGGGTATAAACCGGTCAAGCAAACACTGCGACATTTTTCCGAACCCAAACGACAAGCTATGGGGGAGGAGCTAGCCAAGTTACTCGAGGCCGGATTCATCAGAGAAATAAAACACCCGGACTGGCTAGCAAACCTGGTGATGGTACCAAAGAAGGATAAATCCTGGTGCCTATGCGTCGGTTTCAAAGACCTCAACAAGGCTGCCCTAAGGATCCCTTCCCCCTCCCTCGCATCAATCAGATTATTGATGCAACCGCAGGACACGACTCACTATGTTTCCTCGACGCATACTCCGGATACCATCAAATCAAGATGAAGGAGTCCGATCATTCTGGAATGGCATTCATTACCCCATATGGGCCTTTCTGCTTCAACACTATGCCTTTCGGGCTAAAAAACGTTAGCGCCACCTACCAACGCATGATTCAAACATGCCTGGAGAAACAGATCGGCAAGACAGTTGAAGCATATGTGGATGACGTCGTCATCAAAACCAGGCACGTCGAGTCATTGATTGACGATTTACGTCTCACATTCGACAACCTCCGTACATAAGACATCAAGCTCAATCCGGAAAAGTGTGTTTTCGGCGTCCCCGCCAGAAAACTGCTGGGCTTCATCGTTTCCAATAGTGGAATTGAGGCAAATCCAGCCAAAATCTGAGCTTTGTCACAATTGGCTACGCAAACATACCTTAAATAGGTCCAAAAACTCGCCGGATGTGTGGCAGCTTTAAGCCGCTTTATCTCCAGATTGGGAGAAAAAGCATTGCCACTCTACCGCCTTCTCCGACGCACTGACTAGTTCGAGTGGACGGATGCGGCGACGGCCGGACTGGAGGAAATAAAGGCCCTTTTAGCGAGCAACCCAATCCGGGCCGCGCCGAACGTCGGCGAACCCATGTTATTATACATATCGGCAACACACCAAGTGGTGAGCACCGTGCTCGTTGTTGAGCGAGAGCAGGACGGACACAAATTCCCGCTCCAGAAATCGGTATACTACGTATCCACTGTCCTCACACCGTGCAAATCCCGATACTCTCATTACCAAAAAATAGCATACGCGGTCTTCATGGCATCCCGGAAGTTGTGACACTACTTTCAAGAGTGCTCGATTACGGTGGCTTCTGAGGTACCACTCAACGACATAATAAACAACCGCGATGTCACGGGCCGGATTGCTAAGTGGGCCATTGAGCTCCTTCCATTCGACATAACATACAAACCGCGCCGAGCCATTAAATCCCAAGTGCTGGCTGACTTCATCGCCGAATGGACAGAGGCCGAACTTCCTAAAGAGTACGGCACATATTCTAACTGGGTTATGTACTTTGATGGTTCCAAAATGTTGGCGGGGTTAGGGCGGGCGTTGTCTTCACGTCCCCAACTGGAGACGTAGTTCAGTACGTACTCCAAATATTATACACAGACTCCAACAATGCAGCCGAATATGAGGCCTTATTGCATGGACTTCAGATGGCTGTCTCCAAGGGCATACAACGCCTGGAAGTGCGCGGGGACTCAAACCTCGCAATATCTCAAATAAATGGAGATTTCGATGCCAAAGATCCGAAGATGGCGGCGTACCATAACGCCGTCCTCAAAAAGTCGGCTCGGTTCGAGGGGCTCGAGTTTCATCATGTGGCTCGAGAGAGTAATCAAGCGGCGGACGTCCTTGCTCGCATCGGCGCCAAGCGCGACCCAGTCCCACCTAACATCTTTCTGGAAAGTCTTTTTAAGCCGTCCGTGGTGTGGCAAGAGGAGAGCGGCAGCACGAGTCGGGATCCGACTACAACCCCAGATTTCGAACACACCGATATCATCGGGGGCTCAGCCACCAAAATAACACGGTCAGCCCATCTCATCATGGCAGTCATTGCCCCATGGACCGAACCCTTCTTGGCCTACCTTAATAGGCGAGAACTCCCTGAGGATCAGAATGAGGCTCGCCGCATTGTCCGGCGCTCGAAGGCCGACAAGGTTCACGACGGAGAACTCTACAAGAAAAGCGCTACCGGAGTACTTCAAAGATGTATCTCCGAGGAAGTGGGGTGGCAGCTCTTGGCTAAAATTCATGCCGGTCTCGGCGGTCACCACGCCGTGGCTCGAGCCCTTGTAAGCAAGGCCTTCCGTACAGGTTTTTATTGGCCAACGGCCCGAGCAGACGCACAGGACCTTGTCCAACGTTGCGTCGGATGCCGGATTTTCGCCAACCAAAGCCATATGCCACCCACTGCTCTACAAACAATCCCCATCACTTGGCCTTTCATGGTCTGGGGGCTTGATATGGTCGGACCCCTTAAAGGAGGAAGCCATAAGAAAAAGTATCTGCTGGTCATGGTGGATAAATTCACTAAGTGGATAGAGGCCAAACCAGTTAAAACGGCCGAAGCCGAGCCAGTGATAGAATTCATATACGGTGTGGTGCACCCTTATGGTGTTCCACACAGCATCATCACCGATAACGGCTCCAATTTCACAGCCGATGAGTTGAAAACCTGGTGTGCTAATTTGGGCATTAAGCTCGATTACGCCTCCGTCTATCACCCGCAAACAAACGGTCAAGTCGAACGGGCCAATGGTCTTATTATGAGTGGCATCAAACCCGGACTAGTGCGGTCTTTGAAAGAATCGGACAAGCACTGGGTTGAGGAGCTCGACTCTGTACTCTGGGGGCTGCGGACCATACCCAACCGCACCACTGGATATACACCTTTCTTCATGGTGTACGGCGTGGAGGCTGTGTTACCTTGCGACAGTATTCATGACTCACGTCGAGTGCGCATGTACGAAGAGAGAGAGGCCGAGCTTGATCGACAGGACAGCCTAGATGCCCTGGAGAAGGAACGCGATGTCACAAAAGCTCGTTCCGCATTTTATCAACAACAGGCCCGCAGATATCAAAGCAGAGAAGTACGAGCCAAGACTTTTAATGTTGGCGAACTCGTTCTACGCTTGCCGGAGAAGAAAAAGGACAAACTCAAGCCCAAGTGGGAGCATCCCTTCATCATTGACGAAGTTCTCACTAGAGGAGTGTACCGCCTGCGTGGCGCATCAGACAATCGCCTAGAGCCGAACCCCTGGAACGCGGCCAGACTCCGAAGATTCTATGCCTAGCACCGAACTCTTTGTTCGTTTCCTTCTCCTCATTGTTTCCATTACTTTTCCTCTCTTTTTTCTTTTTCCTTTTTAGCCTTAAATCTTTTTGTGCGGTTAAACCGTGCACCTGTGACGTACACATCCTCAAATATGTACGTCCATTATACCTGGGGGCTTCTTGGACAGAAGCTTATTATTATTATTTTCCGAGCATCAAGCTCATCACATATGTGTGTTTTCCCCGTATGTACATTTTCTTCGACATTATATGCATCGATATGACTCCTGTGCTTATGCCCTACGTTCCTGTTAGTTTGGCTAGGGCATAAAGGGAGCACCTCTGCGATTGTTACTGCCAGGTCATCCGGATGTGTACCTCAGACTGGGTGAAGCCGAAAGCTAGCGTTCTTAAGGGAATATTCGGTCGGCGGACTAAAGATGTTCTTTCATTCACCTTATTGTGAACCCCCAGATGCTACATATACTGCGATTTTTTTCAGTCACAGTATGGACATGCACATCAACGCATGTACACCCAGGGAAAGGAACCCTTAACGGAACTATTCTCTCTGGAAGATGTTTCTTACAATCACAATGTAATATAACATAGCTGGCCAGATACAACTTGTCTGTTCAAGCAACTATGACCCCTATGCCTAGTTCCCACGCATACCCCGGCCTATTTTTGCCGCTCAGGTATTCGGAAACACTCCGCACATTCGGGTCCAGAGGTCGAAGCGAAAAGGTCTGCCATGAGAATCGTTTTACAATCCGGCTAGGAACAAATATGTCAAGGAAAGTACATAGTCACTTGGACTCAAAAATTTCCTCCTCTATACCATCTAACATGCTATCTAACTTACAATCCTGTTAGGAATATTTCACGGCTACTTTGACCTGGTCATATACCAAATTAACGGGAATTTCTTGCCATCTGACCCTAGAGGTCCGACCCGGGCCATATGATTCGGATCAAGCTTGGTATACCGTGTTTTCACCATGGCCCAGGCTTCTCGTCCACCTTCCCGGTAGGCCGATATCTTCCATAATCGGAAGTGCCACGGCGCTCCCTTGAATAGCTGTATAAGCTCCTCCATCTTTCCTGGAGGGGAGGCAGATGGCCATAAAGCCTTGGCAACACTTCGCATCGCCTGCCGAGCTTGCTCGTGCATTTGCGACAGCTCTTCTAGAAGATCGCCCGAGAATTCGGACATCTCCTCTTCGGGAAGGCCAGTCAGCATACCTACAGAAATAACTCTGTCAGTCCCTTTTACCTCCGAATTACACGGAGGTAAGCTTGACCACATACTAAATATGCCGCCTCGAAGCCTCTTATTTTCCTTCACGGAGTCAGCCAGCTGGGCTCGCACATCTTTCAGTTCTTTACCCAGCTGGGTGTTGGAATCCTGAAGCTTGCTTTTCTCCTCCCTGACTCGTGTCGGCACACGTTCGCCCGTGGCCAGTAATCTTTTGGCTTCTTGTTCTCCAGGTTGAGCGGCTTTCTGTTGCTCCTTCAGTTGATATGATGATCCTGCCATGAGATGGGCAACAGTGTTAGCATTGCTGGTATATAATTATGTTTTCTCGATGGAGGGGAACATTACCAGGGGACGCCTTCTTGGATTCCTCCAGTTCGGCAGTAGCAGCAGTTAGCTGGGCCTGACACTTTTCTAGTTCTTGAGACAACAGGTCGTTCTTCTCCGTAAGCACCTGGTTATACAATGATCCTTAAATCAGTCGTATCAACTGCTTCAAGTCTCGGGGGCTACTGGTATATAATTATCAGACTTGTATAATATAAACTTACCCGCATATCTTTCAAATGTTGGTCTGCGGCTCTGGTAAGCCCGTCTCGAGCAGCGCCGATGTATGCATCCGCCGAGCTAAAGGCATCAAATGCCTCTTTTGTAAAACTAGGGTCGCGAAGAACGGCCCTCCAGCGCCGATAACCCATGGCGCTCTCCAGTTCCGAGTTTGTGACGGATACATCATCCAAATACTCGGCCAAAGGACAATCCGGCGTCACTCCCGTATCTGCCCTTGTCTTCATGGCAGGTTCTAGAACCTGGCTGTTGGGAGTATGACCGGCAGCACCCCCGGACATAGTTCGGCAAACGCTTTTCCTGGTAAGGCACAAACGGGAAATGTCACAGTTGGATGTGACTTCCAAGGGGCATGCTTACGAAGCCATACCTCTTCGAGGAAGGCTCGGCCGGGCCTTCGGTTCCTTTCCTCTTCGAAGGCTTGTCACAGTTGGACGAGACAGTGTGGTGGGTGAGGCAGAACGAGGAGGCTCTTTTGGAGGAGATGTCTCCTGATTACTTACGTGTGAGGCAGGGAGAAGACCGGGATAGTCGGGCGGTGATGGCCACTTCCGTGTCGTCATAGCTCGCCTGGTAGAACACCCCATCCTCGAGCACCACGAATATGTCCGGATCCTCTTCGAATCCGGGATCAAGGTCCCGGTTATGATCCTCTGGCTATGGGGCGGGGCTGTGTAGCCCCTCGGTGATCTTTCGCCACTTTTGTTACAAATGGATGGATTAATGTTCATTAAAATTGACTCGGGGAGTAGAATGAGTGGGCAGTGGGGTTGGAACTCACCCAGCTAGGAGGATTGTACATGGAGAATCCATCTCTATGCTTGATACGGATAAATTCCTCTTCCTCCCCTTTGAACAGCTCGGCCAATATTTTTGCCAAAGCGGCAGGGGTGTCCGGACCCTTCCGACTGCGGCGAGAGGTGTCGTATTCTCCATTATAGTGCCACATGGGAAGCCCTCTTCATTGGAGTGGTTGCACCCCTCGCACTATGGAAGTCGCCATTACCTCAACTATTGATAATTCGGACTGGGCAAGCGTCTTTATCTTACTCATCAGTTGACGGACTTCCGCACTATCTTCCTCCTCGAAGCTCCGAGGACGCTAGCTGTGGCATTTCTTCAACAGGACGCTTGTAAATTCGGGAAGACCCATTCGAACTGGGTCAAGAAGGGCGACGTCCTCAATATAGAACCATTTGGAAGGCCAGTCTTCGGATGCCTTCTTCGGTGTGCCGGATAGGTATCCGGCCTCGGCGATACGCCATATCTCGGCTCCACCCACTTCGAATATTGTTCCATCTTAGTTGCGAGGGACAAGGCAGAATAGCTTCCTCCACAATTCAAAATTGGCCTCGCACCCCAGAAATAGCTCGCAAAGAGCGACGTAACCCGCGATGTGCAGGATGGAGGCGGGAGTGAAGTTGTGTAGTTGAAGGCCATAATACTCCAGAAACCCTGAGAGGAACGGATGGATTGGAAATGCGACGCCTCTTAGCAAGTAGGGGACGAAGCACACTCGCTCCCCCTGGATGGATTTGGGAAATTCTCAGCCTGAGCCCCGCCGTTGAAGGAGGTCAATCCTGCTCGAACGGGGACTAGATCCGCGGGGGGGGGGGGGGGGGGGGGGTCCCTGTGTTTGCAGCTTCACCAGCTGACCGTGGGATACGGAACATCTCTCCCAATCGCCTTTTTCTGGGCCGTGGGGGCGGGAGGAAGAGCTGGGAGTGGTGGCCATGTTGGAGTGGTTTTTCCTAGCAAGCTCTGAGAATTTTTCGCGTGATGTGGAACGGATATGAGATCCAATCCATTTAAATAGACGTTTTTCTTACATCACCGGGGTGTTATATGCAAAAAATACCCTGACCTCTCGTATTCGCTCGACACGTGGAAGCTGTAGCTTTGGATGCACAGAAGCCGATGGGAACGACATTAAATGGGAGGCCGAATACAGCCCTTTGAAGTCATCGGAGGAGCAACCCGCCTTGCAATGCCGAAGACAATCTGCGTGCCAGACACATCGTCATTGAAAGCCTGGTTCGGGGGCTACTAAGGGAGTCCTGGATTAAGGGGTCCTCGGGCGTCCGGCCTGTTGGACATGGGCCGGACTGATGGGCTATGAAGATACAAGACCGAAGACTCTCACCCGTGTCCGGATGGGACTCTCCTTGGCGTGGAAGGCAAGCTTGGCGCCTGGATATGAAGATTCCTTTCTCTGTAACCGACTTTGTACAACCCTAGTCCCCTCTGGTGTCTATATAAACCGGAGGGCTTAGTCCGTAGAGGCAAGAATCATAATCATAGTCATACAGGCTAGACTTTTAGGGTTTTAGCCATTACGATCTCGTGGTAGATCTACTCTTTTAATACTCCTATTCATCAAGATCAATCAAGCAGGAAGTAGGGTATTACGTCCATAGAGAGCGCCCGAACCTGGGTAAACATCGTGTCCCCCGTCTCCTGTTACCATCGACCTTAGATGCACAGTTCGGGACCCCCTACCCGAGATCCACCGGTTTTGACACCGACAATACCCTACTCCAGTGTGGTGTGGTGGATTGCCTCTTGGGCCGAGGATGAACAGTTACAAGGGAAGAACAGCCTCCTGAGGAGAGGTGCTCTTGTGCTTGGTGAACTTGGGTGTGGCTATGGATGGAATGGCTCTGATCCCAGGCCAGATGAGATGCCTCCTATGGTGGTGGATAGCCCTATTTATAGGGGCCCTCGTCCTCTCCCCAAATATTGAGCGGGAAGGGATCAAACAACGTCCAAATTCGAAGGGGGACAACTAGTACAAGTTATCCTGACTAAAGGTGGTCTTCGCCTGCCAAAGGCTCTGGTGGTGACGCCGTCTTGGGCTCCACGGTGACCTCCATCCTGTCGTCCTGCTGGTCTTGGTCTCGTTGCACCGATATGGAAACCTTTGCCTGATGCCTCGGGACTCCTCACCTGCGCTTGCCTCTATAGCACCAAAGAGGAAACGAGGACACTGCGTGCGTTGGCGCCCGCCTAGCTCCAGTCGTCATGGCTTGCGTCACAGGAACCTCGCGAGGTGTCCCTTGCCTTGATCTCTCCGCCCCTCGGGAGCCAGCCTGGTGGGGCCGTCCCGAGGAGGTCTTGTGTCGTCCGCCTCGTGAGGCTTGGCCCCTCCCGAGTGTCTTGAGTGTTTTCTGGTGAAGATGGGCCATACAGGGCTGCTGGTGGAGCCATGCCGTGGGCCGCAGGCAGGCAAGTCTGGGGACCCCCATTCCCAGGACGCCGACAGTAGCCCCCGGGCCCAAGGCGCGCTCAGACTTGGCTTCGAGGTGAAGCCAAAGGGCAAGTGCGGAGCGCCGCGGGCCCCAACAGCCTGCAACCTCGCTTGACGTGTGGCGATTGATTAGACGTGGGCGTCTCCGCTTCCCCACGCTACCTCGGCAACTGCCCGACTTGATGAGTCCCTGCTGCATGCAGAGAAAAATCATCATTACCTATGATCATGGGGATCGTCGGTTGGCCTTCTCCTGCTATAAATGAGGAGGGGCGGAGCCCCCGTCGCTCATCTCTTCCTGCTCCGCTCACTTCTTCTTCCTCGCTTCATTGCTAGTAGCAACTCCCATGGCGCCTACGAAGAGGTTCTCGGCCGCAGAGAAGGGGAAGGCCCGCCAGGAGGGGCCCGGCTCTCCGCTGCCCAAGAGGGGGTGCGGTCGTCCCCGCAAGCACACCGCGACCCCCGCTGTGGCTCCTCGCGGCCGCGACGGCGCCTCTTCGTGTGGTGGGAGTCGCCCAGGTCGTGGCAGCCCCGTCGATGAAGGGGGCCGTGCCATGGTCGCACGGCCTCCCCGGCCGTGCTTCCACTCGGCGGAGGTGCTGCCAGAGTTCGTCGTGTGGTCGGAGAACCCGGCCGGCACCTAGCTCTAGCTCCCACGCTTCTTCGCCGGCGAGCTGTCGGCCACGGGTCCAGGCGGGCTCTGGCTGCAGGCGGACGGCTGTTGCAGCAAAGCTTCATGGTCGTGGCCGAGGGCTCTGTCACGGGCAACGCAGCCCTGGCTCGCGGCTGGCAGACGTTTCCCCGCGCGCGCGGTCTGGGCAGGCGATGCACCCTCCACTTCAAGTACGCTGGCAACGCGACCATCTACGTGAGGGTGTTCGGAGAAGACGGCCGCTGCGTCGGGTGCTGCCCCGAGGACAACGACGACGGCGAGGTGCTTGGCCTTGGCGACGGTCGAGACGACGGTGAGGGTGGTCTTGCCTTCGGCGCTGGCCGCTGCTCGCCCAGCTACCGCGATTCTCCCTCCGGCGACAGCTCCAGCAGCGGCAGCGACGACCGGCCGCCACGCCCGCTTCGAGGGTGGCAGCGGGTCGTCTCGTTGCCGTGCCCCATTGAAGCGCGAGGAGGGGTCCGGCTGAGCTCAGGAGAGCGCCATGGGTCCATCCTCGCGAGCTGCTGCAGGGGCACGCGCCACTTTTGTTTCGTTCTTTCTTTTCTTCCTGCATTAAGAGAGAGACAAGTATGGCGCCCCGTAGGGGCGTGCAACGAACCATGGTTTCCAAGTTGCTATGCTATGTTTATTGTTCCTGTGTCGCATTGCAGCACCAACATTTTATGTAGGCGCGTAGAGATAACTTAGCTTGACACGCTCGAAGTAGTTTTCGCCTCATGAGGCGCACATCTCCCAGTACCTGGCGAGGCCTCCTTGGCCTGGGAGGTGTCTAGGAACTGCAAAAATTCGTTTGGAAACTCTTGTTCTTCCGACCCCTAGTCGTAGGCGCCACTGGCCACGATCCAGCGCTTCGCATCGCGGTGCCCGAGGGGCATGGATTGAGAGAAGTGCACCAGCTTACGAGCTCGAACGAGGGTGCCTCGCGAAAAACAGGAAAAAACCTCACGAGGGCACCTGTCCAGCCCCCTCGCGAGGCATGCGAGAGAGAGTACAGGTCGAAACAAGGAGCCGAAAGCAGAAACGGAGGCAAAAGGCGATGGAACCAAACCGGCAAGGAACACCAGAAAGCAAAATTCCATTAAAGAGGGGCAAGCCAACTACGGAAAGCAAATGAAAAGCCGCGTCCGGCACCTAGTCTAGTCTTCTTGTCTTCTCACTAGCGCGGAGCTAAGTGCTGCCACTAGGACGTGGGAGGGAGCCCCCGATACCCGAGGGCGGCACTCCTGAGACTCCGGGGGGTGTACAGCCCCACTCATTATTACGTGAGAGTGTCACGAGTGGAGACCTTCACAGGCACTTGGCCTTGCTTCACAGGCACCGGGCCTTTCTTCATGGGTAGAACTTCTGGAGGTGCTGCATGTTCCAGGCGTTCTGGATAGGGACCCCGTCCTGCATCTCGAGGCGCACGGCGCCAGGCCTGCAGACGTGGGCGACCCTAAACGGGCCCTCCCACATGGGCGAGCGCTTGTGCAACCCTTCCCTGGAGAGCACCCGCCTTAGGACGAGGTCGCCCACCACGAGCGTCCTAGAGTGGATGCTGCGATAGTGATACCGCCGCGGCGCCTACTGGTATCTTGCCGCCTGGAGCGTGGCTTCACGGCGGTGTTCCTCCTCCAGCACGAGGTCCATCCCCCGCATGGCGTCCTGTTGCGCCTCATCAAATGCCAGGACCCGCGCGGAGTGATGCTTGACCTCGTGACGGAGAACCGCTTCTGCTCCGTAGATGAGGAAGAACGGGGTCTCGCCTGTTGGCTTGGTTGCGGTGGTGCGGATGGACCACAACACAGACTGGAGCTCATCGTGCCAGCCCCTGCTGCAGGCCTCGATCTTCTTCTTGAAGGTCCTGGTCTTGAGGCCTCTCAGGACCTCCGCGTTGGCGCGTTCGGCTTGACCATTGCTCCCGGGGTGTGCCACCGAAGCGTAGCAGATCTACGTTCCAAGGTTAGCACAATATGTCTTGAAGAGATTGCTAGTGAACTGCGAGCCATTATCGGTGATGATGCGGTTGGAGACCACAAACAGGCTCACGAGACCCTTGATGAACTTGACCGCAGATCCGGCCGGGATCGTGCGGACGGCTTCTACCTCCGCCCACTTGGTGAACTTGTCGATGGCGACATAGAGGTAGCGGTAGCCCCCAGGCGCTCGAGGGAATGGGCCCAAGATATCCAGCCCCCAGACTGTGAATGGCCACGAGAGTGGGATGGTCTGGAGGTCCTGAGCTGGCTGATGGATCTGCTTGGCGTGGAATTGACAGGCCTCATAGGACTTCACTAGCTCAGTCGCGTCGTTGAGCACCGTAGGCCAGTAGAACCCCCTGCGAAAAGCCTTGCCGACAAGGGTTCATGATGACGAGTGGTGTGCTACCTCTTGAGCACTGCGTTGGTTTTCCCTTGAAGAGGAAAGGGTGATGCAGCAAAGTAGCATAAGTATTTCCCGCAGTTTTTTAGAACCAAGGTATCAATCCAGTAGGAGGCTACGCGCGAGTCCCTCGCACCTACACAAAACAAATAAATCCTCGCAACCAACGCGATAAGGGGTTGTCAATCCCTACACGATCACTTACGAGAGTGAGATCTGATAGATATGATAGGATAATATTTTTGGTATTTTTATGATAAAGATGAAAAGTAAAATAAAAGCAAAGTAAAAGGCAACGGAAATAACTAAGTGTTCGAAGATTAATATGATGAAGATAGACCCGGGGGCCATAGGTTTCACTAGTGGCTTCTCTCAAGAGCATAAGTATTTTACGGTGGGTGAACAAATTACTGTTGAGCAATTGACAGAATTGAGCATAGTTATGAGAATATCTAGGTATGATCATGTATATAGGCATCACGTCCGAGACAATTAGACTGACTCCTGCCTGCATCTACTACTATTACTCCACACATCGACCGCTATCCAGCATGCATCTAGAGTATTAAGTTCATACGAACAGAGTAACGCCTTAAGCAAGATGACATGATGTAGAGGGATAAATTCATGCAATATGATAAAAACCCATCTTGTTATCCTCGATGGCAACAATACAATACGTGCCTTGCTGCCCCTACTGTCACTGGGAAAGGACACCGCAAGATTGAACCCAAAGCTAAGCACTTCTCCCATTGCAAGAAAGATCAATCTAGTAGGCCAAACCAAACTGATAATTCGAAGAGACTTGCAAAGATAACCAATCATACATAAAACAATTCAGAGAAGATTCAAATATTGTTCATAGATAAACTCGATCATAAACCCATAATTCATCAGTCTCAACAAACACACCGCAAAATAAGATTACATAGAATAGATCTCCACGAGAGAGGGGGAGAACATTGTATTGAGATCCAAAAAGAGAGATGAAGCCATCTAGCTAATAACTATGGACCCGAAGGTCTGAGGTAAACTACTCACACTTCATCGGAGAGGCTATGGTGTTGATGTAGAAGCCCTCCGTGATGGAAGCCCCCTCCGGCGGAGCTCCGGAACATGCCCCAAGATGGGATCTCATGGGTACAGAAGGTTGCGGCGGTGGAATTAGGTTTTTGGCTCCATATGTGATCGTTTGGGGGTACGTAGGTATATATAGGAGGAAGAAGTACGTCGGTGGAGCAACAGGGGGCCCACGAGGGTGGAGGGCGCGCCCTGGGGGGTAGGCGCGCCCCCCTACCTCATAGCTTCCCTGTTGGTTGTTTGACGTAGGGTCCAAGTCTCCTGGATCATGTTCATTCCAAAAATCACGTTCCCAAAGGTTTCATTCCGTTTGGACTCCGTTTGATATTCTTTTTCTGCGAAACTCTAAAATAGGCAAAAAAACAGCAATTCTGGGCTGGGCCTCCGGTTAATAGGTTAGTCCCAAAAATAATATAAAAGTGAATAATAAAGCCCAATAACGTCCAAAACAGAAGATAATATAGCATGGAGCAATCAAAAATTATAGATACGTTGGAGACGTATCAAGCATCCCCAAGCTTAATTCATGCTCGTCCTCGAGTACGTAAATGATAAAAACAGAATTTTTGATGCAGAGTGCTACTTGGCATAATTTCAATGTAATTCTTCTTAATTGTGGTATGAATATTCAGATCCAAAAGATTCAAGACAAAAGTTCATATTGACATAAAAATAATAATACTTCAAGCATACTAACTAAGCAATTATGTCTTCTCAAAATAACATGGCCAAAGAAAGTTATCCCTACAAAATCATATAGTCTGGCTATGCTCTACCTTCACCACACAAAATATTTAAATCATGCACAACCCCGATGAAAAGCCAAGCAATTGTTTCATACTTTTGACGTTCCCAAACTTTTTCAATCTTCACGCAATACATGAGCGTGATCCATGGACATAGCACTATATGTGGAATAGAATGGTGGTTGTGGAGAAGACAAAAAGGAGAAGATAGTCTCACATCAACTAGGCGTATCAACGGGCTATGGAGATGCCCATAAATAGATATCAATGTGAGTGAGTAGGATTGCCATGCAATGGATGCACTAGAGCTATAAGTATATGAAAGCTCAACAAAAGAAACTAAGTGGGTGTGCATCCAACTCGCTTGCTCACGAAGACCTAGGGCATTTTTGAGGAAGCCCATCATTGGAATATACAAGCCAAGTTCTATAATGAAAAATTCCCACTAGTATATAAAAGTGATATCATAGGAGACTCTCTATCATGAAGATCATGGTGCTACTTTGAAGCACAAGTGTGGTAAAAGGATAGTAACATTGTCCCTTCTCTCTTTTTCTCTCATCATTTTTTTATTTGGGCCTTTTCTTCCTCTCTTTTTATGGCCTCTTTTTTTTCGTCCGGAGTTTCATCCTGACTTGTGGTGGAATCATAGTCTCCATCATCCTTTCCTCACTTGGGACAATGCTCTAAAAATGATGATCATCACACTTTTATTTTCTTACAACTCAATAATTACAACTCGATACTTAGAACAAAATATGACTCTATATGAATGCCTCCGGCGGTGTACCGGGATATGCAATGAATCAAGAGTGACATGTATGAAAGAATTATGAACGGTGGCTTTGCCACAAATACAATGTCAACTACATGATCATGCAAAGCAATATGAAAATGATGAAGCGTGTCATAATAAACGGAACGGTGGTAAGTTGCATGGCAATATATCTCGGAATGGATATGGAAATGCCATGATAGGTAGGTATGGTGGCTGTTTTGAGGAAGGTATATGGTGGGTGTATGATACCGGCGAAAAGTGCGCGGTATTAGAGAGGCTAGCAATGGTGGAAGGAGGAAAAGTGCGTATAATCCATGGACTCAACATTAGTCATAAAGAACTCATATACTTATTGCAAAAATCTACAAGATATCCAAGCAAAGTATTACGCGCATGCTCCTAGGGGGATAGATTGGTAGGAAAAGACCATCGCTCGTCCCCGACCGCCACTCGTAAGGAAGACAATCAATAAATAAATCATGCTCCGACTTCATCACATAACGGTTCACCATACGTGCATGCTACGGGAATCACAAACTTTAACACAAGTATTTCTCAAAATCACAACTACTCAACTAGCATGACTCTAATATCACCATCTTCATATCTCAAAACAATTATCAAGCATCAAACTTCTCATAGTATTCAACACACTCATAAGAATTTTTACTATTCTTGAATACCTAGCATATTAGGATTATTTAAGCAAATTACCATGCTATTTAAGACTCTCAAAATAATCTAAGTGAAGCATGAGAAATCAATAGTTTCTATGAAACAAATCCACCACCGTGCTCTAAAAGATATAAGTGAAGTACTAGAGCAAAAACTATATAACTCAAAAGATATAAGTGAAGCACATAGAGTATTCTAATAATTTTTGAATCATGTGTGTCTCCCTAAAAAGGTGTGTACAGCAAGGATGATTGTGGTAAACTAAAAATAAAAGACTCAAATCATACAAGACGCTCCAAGCAAAACACATATCATGTGGTGAATAAAAATATAGCTCCAAGTAAAGTTACCGATGGAAGTAGACGAAAGAGGGGATGCCTTCCGGGGCATGCCCAAGATTTGGCTTTTTGGTGTCCTTAGATTATCTTAGGGGTGCCATGGGCATCCCCAAGCTTAGGCTCTTGCCACTCCTTGTTCCATAATCCATCAAATCTTTCACCCAAAACTTGAAAACTTCACAACACAAAACTTAGCAGAAAATCTCGTGAGCTCCGTTAGCGAAAGAAAACAAAAGACCACTTCAAGGTACTGTAATGAACTCATTATTTATTTATATTGGTGTTAAACCTACTGTATTCCAACTTCTCTATGGTTTATAAACTCTTTTACTAGCCATAGATTCATCAAAATAAGCAAACAACACACGAAAAACAGAATCTGTCAAAAACAGAACAGTCTGTAGTAATCTGTAACTAACGCAAACTTCTGGAACTCCAAAAAATCATCCAAAATTGGAAAACCTAGGAAATTTGTTTATTGATCAGCAGCAATTGGAATCAATATTTTATCACGTTCTGGTGATTTTTAACAATTGTTTTTGTGAACAGAAAGTTTCTGGAAATTACAGCAAGATCAAATAACTATCATCCAAGAAGATCATATAGGTTTAACTTGGCACAAACACTAATTAAAACATAAAGACACATCTAACCAGAGGCTAGAACAAATATTTATTCCTAAACAGAAGCAAAAATCAAAAAACTAAAGATAAAATTGGGTTGCCTCCCAACAAGCGCTATCGTTTAACGCCCCTTGCTAGGCATAAAAGCAAGGATAGATCTAGGTATTGCCATCTTTGGTAGGCAATCCATAAGTGGCTCTCATGATAGATTCATATGGTAATTTTATTTTCTTCCTAGGAAAGTGTTACATGCCTTTCTTTAATGGAAATTGAAATCTAATATTCCCTTCCTTCATGTCAATAATTGCACCAATCGTTCTAAGGAAAGGTCTACCAAGAATAATAGGATAAGAAGGATTCACCTCTATGTCAAGAACGATAAAATCTACGGGCACATAGTTCCTATTTGAAATAATAAGAACATCATTAATTCTTCCCATAGGTTTCTTAATAGTGGAATCCGCAAGGTGCAAGTTTAAAGAGCAATCATCAAAATCACGGAAACCTAGCAAATCGCACAAAGTTTTTGGAATCGTGGAAACACTAGCACCCAAATCACACAAAGCATAGCATTCATGATCTTTAATCTTAATTTTAATAGTAGGTTCCCACTCATCATAAAGTTTTCTAGGGATAGAAACTTCCAACTCAAGTTTTTCTTCATAAGATTGCATTAAGGCATCAACGATATGTTTGGTAAAAGCTTTATTTTGACTATAAGCATGAGGAGAATTTAGCACGGATTGCAACAAGGAAATACAATCTATCAAAGAGCAATTATCATAATTAAATTCCTTGAAATCCAAAATAGTGGGTCCATTAATATCTAGGGTTTTGATTTCTTCAATCCCACTTTTATCAATTTTAGCATTAAGATCTAAAAACTCTGAATGTTTGGAACGCCTTCTAGGTAAAGGTGGATCATATTCAGTCCCATCATTATCAAGATTCATATTGCAAAACAAAGATTTAATAGGGGACACATCAATAACTTTTAGATCTTCATCTTTATTTTCATAGAAATTTGAAAACACGCTTTTATAAAGCAATATTTCTTAGCACGCATCCTAGCGGTTCTTTCTTTGCACTCATCAATGGAAATTCTCATGGCTTTGAGAGACTCATTGATATCATGCTTAGGAGGAATAGATCTAAGTTTCAAAGAATCAACATCAAGAGAAATTCTATCAACGTTCCTAGCCAATTCATCAACTTTAAGCAATTTTTCTTCAAGCAAAGCATTGAAATTCTTTTGTGAATTCATAAACTCTTTCACACTAGTCTCAAATTCAGAGGGCATCTTATTAAAATTTCCATAAGAATTGTTGTAGGAATTACCATAATTATTAGAGGAATTACTAGGATAAGGCCTAGGATTAAAGTTTCCTCTATACGCGTTGTTACCAAAATTATTCCTACCAACAAAATTCACATCCATAGATTCATTATTATTCTCAATCAAAGTAGACAAAGGCATATCATTGGGATCAGAAGAAACACTCTTAGTAGCAAATAGTTTCATAAGTTCATCCATCTTTCCACTCAAAACATTAATTTCTTCTATCGCATGCACTTTTTTATTAGTAGATCTTTCAGTGTGCCATTGAGAATAATTAACCATAATATTATCTAGGAGTTTAGTAGCTTCTCCTAAAGTGATTTCCGTAAAAGTGCCTCCTGCGGACGAATCTAAAAGATTTCTAGAAGCAAAATTCAATCCGGCATAAAAAATTTGTATAATCATCCACAAATTCAAACCATGAGTAGGGCAATTACGTATCATTAATTTCATCCTCTCCCAAGCTTGTGCAACATGTTCATGATCAAGTTGCTTAAAATTCATAATATCATTTCAAAGAGAGATAATCTTAGCGGGAGGAAAATACTTAGAGATAAAAGCATCTTTGCACTTATTCCAAGAATCAATACTATTTTTAGGCAAAGACGAAAACCAAGCTTTAGCACGATCTCTAAGCGAAAAAGGAAATAGCTTCAGTTTAACAATATTATTATCAACATCTTTCTTCTTTTGCATATCACACAAATCAATCAAGCTATTTAGATGAGTAGCGGCATCTTCACTAGGAAGGCCGGCGAAATGATCTTTCATGACAAGATTCAACAAAGCAGCATTGATTTCACAAGATTCAGTATCGGTAAGAGGAGCAATTGGAGTGCTAAGGAAATCATTATTGTTGGTACTGGTAAAGTCACATAATTTGGTATTATCTTGAGCCATCGTGACAATCAAGCAATCCAACACACGAGCAAACAAGAGACGGGCAAAAAAGGCAAACGGAAAAGAGAGGGCGAATAAAAGGGCAAGGGTAAAGTGGGTGAGAGGAAAACGAGAGGCAAATGGCAAATAATGTAATGCGGGAGATAAGGGTTTGTGACGGGTACTTGGTATGTTGACTTTTGCGTAGACCTCCCCGCCAACGGCGCCAGAAATCCTTCTTGCTACCTCTTGAGCACTGCGTTGGTTTTCCCTTGAAGAGGAAAGGGTGATGCAGCAAAGTAGCGTAAGTATTTCCCTCAGTTTTTGAGAACCAAGGTATCAATCCAGTAGGAGGCTACGTGCGAGTCCCTCGCACCTACACAAAACAAATAAATCCTCGCAACCAACGCGATAAGGGGTTGTCAATCCCTACACGGTCACTTACGAGAGTGAGATCTGATAGATATGATAGGATAATATTTTTGGTATTTTTATGATAAAGATGAAAAGTAAAATAAAAGCAAAGTAAAAGGCAACGGAAATAACTAAGTGTTGGAAGATTAATATGATGAAGATAGACCCGGGGGCCATAGGTTTCACTTGTGGCTTCTCTCAAGAGCATAAGTATTTTATGGTGGGTGGACAAATTACTGTTGAGCAATTGACAGAATTGAGCATAGTTATGAGAATATCTAGGTATGATCATGTATATAGGCATCACATCCGAGACAAGTAGACCGACTCATGCCTGCATCTACTACTATTACTCCACACATCGACCGCTATCCAGCATGCATCTAGAGTATTAAGTTCATAGGAACAGAGTAACGCCTTAAGAAAGATGACATGATGTAGAGGGATAAATTCATGCAATATGATAAAAACCCCATCTTGTTATCCTCGATGGCAACCATACAATACGTGCCTTGCTGCCCCTACTGTCACTGGGAAAGGACACTGCAAGATTGAACCCAAAGCTAAGCACTTCTCCCATTGCAAGAAAGATCAATCTAGTAGGCCAAACCAAACTGATAATTCGAAGAGACTTGCAAAGATAACCAATCATACATAAAACAATTCAGAGAAGATTCAAATATTGTTCATAGATAAACTTGATCATAAACCCACAATTCATCAGTCTCAACAAACACACCGCAAAAGAAGATTACATCGAATAGATCTCCACGAGAGAGGGGAGAACATTGTATTGAGATCCAAAAAGAGAGAAGAAGCCATCTAGCTAATAACTATGGACCCGAAGGTCTGAGTTAAACTACTCACACAGTCACACTTCATCGGAGAGGCTATGGTGTTGATGTAGAAGCCCTCCATGATGGATGCCCCCTCCGGCAGAGCTCTGGAACAGGCCCCAAGATGAGATCTCGTGGGTACAGAAGGTTGCGGTGGTGGAATTAGGTTTTTGGCTCCGTATCCGATCGTTTGGGGGTACATAGGTATATATAGGAGGAAGAAGTACGTCGATGGAGCAATAGGGGGACCACGAGGGTGGAGGGCGCGCCCTGGGGGGTAGGCGCACCCCTCTACCTCGTGGCTTCCCTGTTGGTTGCTTGACGTAGGGTCCAAGTCTCCTGGATCATGTTCGTTCCAAAAATCACGTTCCCGAAGGTTTCATTCCGTTTGGACTCCGTTTGATATTCTTTTTTCTACGAAACTCTAAAATAGGCAAAAAATAGCAATTTTGGGCTGGGCCTCCGGTTAATAGGTTAGTCCCAAAAATAATATAAAAGTGAATAATAAAGCCCAATAACGTCCCAAACAGAAGATAATATAGCATGGAGCAATCAAAAATTATAGATACGTTGGAGACGTATCATGGTGCCGGCAGTCTCCGCCATGTTAACAGGGGGCCCACGAGGGTGGAGGGCGCGCCCTGGGGGGTAGGCGCACCCCTCTAACTCGTGGCTTCCCTGTTGGTTGCTTGACGTAGGGTCCAAGTCTCCTGGATCATGCTCGTTCCAAAAATCACGTTCCCGAAGGTTTCATTCCGTTTGGACTCCGTTTGATATTCTTTTTTCTACGAAACTCTAAAATAGGCAAAAAAACAGCAATTTTGGGCTGGGCCTCCGGTTAATAGGTTAGTCCCAAAAATAATATAAAAGTGAATAATAAAGCCCAATAACGTCCAAAACAGAAGATAATATAGCATGGAGCAATCAAAAATTATAGATACGTTGGAGACGTATCATGGTGCCGGCAGTCTCCGCCATGTATGTCAGCTAGCAGCTATTTCCCCCATTCCCTGGAGATACAACGCAGGGAAACATCATTCGGCTGCTTCCTGTATAACTCACCGTCTTGGATGTAGTACGTCGTGGCCTGCCGGGCCACGCGCTCCGCGTCCTCCTCCTTCTCCGGCAGCACCCTTGCGTTAGGTATTCCTTGAACTCCTTGGTCCAGCACCCCTCCTGAGGCTCGCGCGCCAAGAGTAGGCGCGCCCCCGAGGTTGGGCCGCAGGCCGGGGCTCCCAAAGCAGGTGGTTGGGGGAGCTCCTCCCGAGGCAGCGCCGGCCTCGAAAGTGGTGGTGTTGCCGATGGCTTGAAGAGCCGCTCTTTGAAGATGCCAGGCTCTTGGGGTAGCCGCTTGGATGCTCTCTTGGCGATGTCGTCGGCCTCCTTGTTGGTGCCGCGGGGCACATGTTGCAATTCCAGGCCCAGGAACTGCTTTTCCATTTTGCGTACCTCCGCGAGGTATGCCTCCATGTGCTCGTCCCTCGGCTCGTATACCTTGTTGGAGAAGTTGACGAGAAGCTGCAAGTCGCCCTTGATGGTGAGGCGCTTCACCCCCAGGGGCACCGCTGCCTTAAGGCCAGCTATGAGGCCTTCGTACTCCGCTATGTTGTTGGAGACCTTCTCACCCTGCTGGAAGCAGAGCTGCACGGCGTAGTAGAGCTTGTTCTGAGTGAGCGAGATGAGCACTACTCCAGCCCCCGCGCCCTGGCGCGCAAATGCGCCATCGAAGTACATCACCCAGCCGTCTGGCGCTTCACTTCCCGGCGAGAGGGATCGATCCTCGCCTGCTTCAAGCTCCGGGGTGTCCGTCCATTGCGCCACGAAGTCGGCGAGCGCGGCTCCCTTGATGACCCTGGTTGTGCTAAACTCCAGCTGGAACGCCTGCAGCTCGATATTCCACTCGGTGACTCTTCCAGCAGCGTTAGGGCTCCTAAGTACCCTCTCTAGTGGGTAGGCCGAGACGACCTTGATTGGGTGACCTTGAAAGTAGTGCCGTAGCTTACGCGAGGCCACCAAGAGCGCGAGCAAGAGCTTCTGAGGCATGGGGTACCATGCCCTTCCATCCTGCAGTACTGTGCTGACAAAATACACTGGGTGCTCGATGAGGGCGGGCGCGTTCTATGGGACCCGCGTCTGTTGGAGGTTGGGGTGCCTCCTGAGGCGATGGGACCTCCATAGCCTGGTCGTCCATTGGGGCCTCAGCGGGCCTAAGGTCGCCATCCTGCTGAGCCGGGTCATCCGTTGGCGTGGCTGCAGCCCCCGCGGTGTCCTTCGGGTCTTACGTCGCCCTGGCTGGGGGCGCTGTTCGGTGCGACGTGTCCTTGGCTTGGCGCTCTTCCCGAACCGCCACTAGAGCCACACTAGCTAAGTAAGGTGTGGCGGCGAGGTAGAGCACGAGGGGCTCGAGAGCGCGGGGCGCCACCATCACCGGAGGGATGGTCAGATATCTCTTGAGGTCTTGAAACGCTTGGTCAGCCTCCGGGGTCTACTCGAATGGACCCTTTTTCTTCATCAGCTTGAAGAATGGTAGGGCGCGTTCTCCCAGCTTGGAGATGAAGCTTCCTAGCGAAGTCACGCAACCGGCAAGCTTCTGCATCTCCTTGACGGTTTGTGGTGGGCTCATGTCTTCAATCGCCTTGACCTTCTCTGGGTTGGCCTCGATCCCCCTGTGGGACACGAGGAAGCCCAGCAGCTTTCCGGAGGGGACACCAAATACGCACTTTTCCGGGTTGAGCCGCAAGTCCACCTGGCGCAGGCTCGCGAAGGTCTCCTCCAGGTCCTGAATCAAAATTCTCGCCTCCTGAGACTTCACCACAATGTCGTCGACGTAGGCTTCAGCGCTCCTCCCGAGCTACTGGCCCAGGACGATGTGCATCAGCCGTTGGAAGGTCGCGCCCGCATTGCGCAGCCTGAACGGCATGCAAGTGTAGCAGTACACCCCGCAAGGGGTCAGGAAAGCCGTCTTCTCCACATCCTCTACTGCCATCTTGATCTGGTGATGGCCTGAAAACGCATCCAGGAAGCACAGCAGGTCGCACTCGGCGGTGGAGTCAACGATCTGGTCGACGCGCGGAAGCGGGAACGGATCTTGGGGATAGGCTTCGTTGAGGTTGGTGAAGTCGACACACATGCGCTCCTTCCTTCCTTTCTTTGGCACAACGACGGGGTTCGCCAGCCACTCGGGGTACCGAACCTCACGGATGACACCCGCTGCCTCCAGCTTGCGGGTTTCCTGGACGATGAAGGACTGCTTCTCCGTGGACTGTCGCCGTGCCTTCTGCTTCACAGGGCGCACAATTGGGCACACCCTTAAGTGATGCTCGATCACCCCTCTTTGGACGCCTACCAGCTGATTGGGCTCCCAGGAGAATACTTCCTTGTTTGCGTGCAAGAACTTTACCAATGCCTCCTCTTGATCTGCGTCGAGGTTGGCACCTATGCTGAAGGTGGCTCCAGAGGACCCATCTTCCTCGAGCGGCACCTGCTTGGTTTCCGACCGATCTTGAGTGAACAACTGTTTCTTCTTGGTTGGCGCGGCCCCCTTAACTCTAGAGGTGGCCCCGTCGGCCGGTCGCGCCGTCGGCGCGGCCTTGAGGGCAAGCTTGAGCGCCACCAGAGCATCCTTGGTATCTCCAACTACGGTCAGGACTCCCTCTCTCCCAGGCATCTTCATGAGGTTGTTGGCCGGATGGGTCGCCGCCATAAACTGAGCCAGAGCTGGGTACCCGAGGATGGCGTTGTACGGAAGGCCGATGCGGGGGATGTCGAAGTCGATCAGCTCCGTGCGGTAGTTGTCGCGGGTGCCGAAGGTCACGGGAAGACGGATCTGCCCCAGGGGACCGGAGGAGCCGCCGCCGACCCCGGAGAATTGCTGGGGCGGAGCCGCTCGAGTGGTACGTGAAGGAGGCTAAAAGCCTCCACAGAGAGCACGTTGAGGCTGGCGCCGCCGTCGATGAGGGTCTTGGTAACGGCCACACTGCAGATGGTGGGTGTGCGAAGCATTGGGAGCACGCCCGAGCCGACGGTGGTGACGGGGTGATCTCGCGAGTCGAAAGTCAGGTCGGCCTTGGGCGCCGCCCAACCTAGAGGAGCCCCCTGCCGCGTGGAGGTGGTGCCGATCTAGCGAAAGAACGGCTTGGCGTGACGGTCCGAGGGCAGCGCTTGCGAGCCGCCGAGGAGGGCCGCGACAGCGTGGGGCGCCGGTGCCGCGAAGTACACAACGAAGAGGCTGCGCAGCTCCTCCCAAGATGTCACCGTAGATCCTGGGAGGTTGAGTAGTCAGGCGCATGATGCCCCAGTGAGGGCCATTGGAATCCAGTTGGCCATGACCTTGTCGTCGCCCCCGGCCTTCAAGACAGCCCCCTCATACGCCAACAGGAAAGCCGATGGGTCCGTCGCGCCATCGTAGCGCGCCGGCATCTCTGGCTTGAACTTGGGTGGCGGCTGCACCCGCCGCAAGGCGGGGGCCAAGGCTCGGAGCCCCCTAGCCCCTCCGCGGGCGTCTATCGTCGCTGCCGGAAGAGCAGCGGCAGCCATGGGGGCGAAGCGCGGTGATGGCGAAGCGTAGATCGACGAAAGGAAAGCTTTGGCGCACCGCTACCTGGACGCCAAATGTCGGATTTCGGGTTCCGGCAAAACCCTTGAGGTTCGAACACTGGGGTGCGCACGAAGATCTCTCTCTCCCTAGATCGATCTCACAACAATCACAAGGCCTAGCTCGACGAACCCAAAGAACGAGAGACACAAGAGTTTATACTGGTTCGGGCCACCGATGTGGTATAATACCCTACTCCAGTGTGGTGTGGTGGATTGCCTCTTGGGCTGAGGATGAACAATTACAAGGGAAGAACATCCTCCTGAGGAGAGGTGCTCTTGTGCTTGGTGAACTTGTGTGTGGCTGTGGATGGAATGGCTCCGATCCTAGACCAGATGAGATGCCTCCTATGGTGGTGGCTAGCCCTATTTATAGAGGCCCTGGTCCTCTCCCCAAATATTGAGTGGGAAGGCATCCAACAACGGCCAAATTCGAAGGGGGACAACTAGTACAAGTTATCCTAACTAAAGGTGGTCTTCGCCTGCCAAAGGCTCTGGTGGTGACGCCGTCTTGGGCTCCACGGTGACCTCCGTCCTGTCGTCCTGCTGGTCTTGGTCTCGTTGCACCAATATGGAAACCTTTGACTGATGCCTCGGGACTCCTCGCCTGCGCTTGCCTCTTTAGCACCAAAGAGGAAATGAGGACACTGTGCGCGCTGGCGCCTGCCTGGCTCCAATCGTCATGGCTTGCGTCACAGGAACCTCGTGAGGTATCCCTTGCCTTGATCTCTCCGCCCCTTGCGAGCCAGCCTGGTGGGGCCGTAGATGACCCACACGTATAGGGGATCTATCGTAGTCCTTTCGATAAGTAAGAGTGTCGAACCCAACGAGGAGCAGAAGGAAATGATAAGCGGTTTTCAGCAAGGTATTCTCTGCAAGTACTGAAATAAGTGGTAACAGATAGTTTTGTGATAGGATAATTTGTAACGAGCAACAAGTAACAAAAGTAAATAAAGTGCAGCAAGGTGGCCCAATCCTTTTTGTAGCGAAGGACAAGCCTGGACAAATTCTTATATAGAGAAAAGCGCTCCCGAGGACACATGGGAATTATCGTCAAGCTAGTTTTCATCACGTTCATATGATTCGCGTTCGGTACTTTGATAATTTGATATGTGGGTGGACCAGTGCTTGGGTGCTGTTCTTACTTGAACAAACATCCCACTTATGATTAACCTCTATTGCAAGCATCCGCAACTACAACAAAAGTATTAAGGTAAACCTAACCATAGCATGAAACATATGGATCCAAATCAGCCCCTTACGAAGCAACGCATAAACTAGGGTTTAAGCTTCTGTCACTCTAGCAACCCATCATCTACTTATTACTTCCCTATGCCTTCCTCTAGGCCCAAATAATGGTGAAGTGTTATGTAGTCGACGTTCACATAACACCACTAGAGGCTAGACAACATACATCTCATCAAAATATCGAACGAATACCAAATTCACATGACTACTAATAGCAAGACTTCTCCCATGTCCTCAGGAACAAACATAACTACTCACAAAGCATATTCATGTTCATAATCAGAGGGGTATTAATATGCATATAGAATCTGAACATATGATCTTCCACCAAATAAACCAACTAGCATCAACTACAAGGAGTAATCAACACTACTAGCAACCTACAAGTACCAATCCCAGACATGGAGACAAGAATTGGATACAAGAGATGAACTAGGGTTTTGAGAGGAGATGGTGGTGGTGAAGATGTTGATGGAGATTGCCCTCTCTCGATGAGAGGAGCGTTGGTGATGACGATGGCGATGATTTCCCCCTCCCGGAGGGAAGTGTCCCCGGCAGAACAGCTCTGCCGGAGCCCTAGATTGCTTCCGGCAATGTTCCGCCTCGTGGCGGCGGAGTCTCGTCCCGAAAGGTTGCCTATGATTTTTTCCTCGACGAAAGACTTCATATAGCAGAAGATGGCCACCGGAGAGCCAACAGGGGGCCCACGATGCAGGGGGGCGCGACCTGGGGGGTAGGGCGCGGCCCCCACCCTCATGGCCAGGTGGGCCTCCCTCTGACGTACTTCTTCCGCTCAATATTTTTTTTTATTTCCAAAAATAACTTTCGTGGAGTTTCAGGACTTTTGGAGTTGTGCAGAATAGGTCTCTACTATTTGCTCCTTTTCCAGCCCAGAATTCCAGCTGCCGGCATTCTCCCTCCTTATGTAAACCTTGTAAAATAAGAGAGAATAGGCATAAGTATTGTGACATAACGAGTAATAACAGCCCATATTGCAATAAATATCGATATAAAAGCATGATGCAAAATGGACGTATCAACTCCCCCAAGCTTAGACCTCGCTTGTCCTCAAGCGAAAGCCGAAAGCGGTAAATATGTCCACATGTTTAGAGGTAGAGGTGTCGATAAAATAAAATACGGACATGAGGGCATCATGATTATTCTCATAACAGCAACATATATGGATATTGTGATATGATTTCTTATGCTCAAGTAATAATCTACTCACAATGCAGAGTATGAATCAGAAACTTTATTGAGAACTAACAAACTATAATCTCAGTCATTGAAGCAATCGCAATTTATCATAACATCAGAAAGAGTCTATGTCAGAGCTTTCTAGCAAGTCCACATACTCAACTATCATTTAGTCTTTCATAATTGCTCACACTCACGCAATACTTGTGGTTATGGAGTTTTAATCGGACACAGAGAAAGATAGGGGCTTATAGTTTCCCCTCCCAGCCTTTTACCTCAAGGGTAATGTCAACAATAATAACTCATGCTGAGTTACATCCAATTAGATATATCTATCAGGATCTTTCCAACACCCTGTGCTTGCCAATGGATAAAATATAAAAAGGAAAGGTGAAGATCACCATGACTCTTGCATAAGGTAGAAGATGATAGTAACAGATAGGCCCTTCGCAGAGGGAAGCAGAGGTTGCCATGCGCTTTCAGGGTTGGATGCAAAAAATCTTAATGCGAAAGAACGTCACTTTATATTGCCACTTGTGATATGAACCTTTATTATGCAGTCTGTCGCTTTTATTTCTTCCACAACACAAGATCGTATAAAGCTTATTTCCTCCACACCAATCAATCATACATATTTAGAGAGCAATTTTTATTGCTTGCACCGATGACAACTTACTTGAAGTATCTTACTCAATCCATAGGTAGATATGGTGGACTCTCATGGCAAAACTGGTTTAAGGGTTTTTGGAAGCACAAGTAGTATCTCTACTTGGTGCTAAGAATTTGGCTAGCATGAGGGGGGAAGGCAAGCTCAACATGTTGGATGATCCATGACAATATACTTTATCTCAGATATAAGAAAACATAACCCATTACGTTGTCTTCCTTGTCCAACATCAACTCTTTAGCATGTCATATTTTAATGAGTGCTCCCAATCATAAAAGATGTCCAAGATAGTATATTTATATGTGAAACCTCTCTTTCTTTATTACTTCCTATTAATTGCAACGATGACCAAAGCTATGTTTGCCAACTCCCAACAACTTTTAATCATCATACCCTTTATATGTGAAGTCATTACTCTCAATAAGATCAATATGATCTCTTTATTTCTTTTTATTCTTTTTCTCTTTTCTTTTATTCACTCAAGATCATAGCAAGATAATCAAGCCCTTGACTCAACACTAATCTTTATTATATAGCTCATGGACTCGATTACATAGAGGGATCATAAAGCAAAACTCAAAAACTAGATCATACCAAAACTTTTATTCTACTAGATCAAGATACTACTAAATAGGATCGAACTAAGAAAAATGGGAAAGATAGGAGTGTGGTTGTGATACGATACCGGGGCACCTCCCCCAAGCTTGGGAGTTGCCAAGGGGACTGCCCATACCCATATGATTATGTCTCCTTTGTTGTTGGTGAAGAAGATGAAGGTTTAGTTGATGGCGTAGGCTTCTTCCTTAATTTGCGCTTGAGGACAGAATTTTGATCCCTCAAGTCATCAATCTCCTGCTCTAGGATTAATATCTTTTTGCATAGTTCCTACTTGTTTTCTGCAAGAGACGAAAAGGGATAAACTCGATCTTAGGTTTCTTTGCTCTATCAGGGAGGCTTGACTTTTTGAACTCCACATGCATGTCCCCAGGTTGAGGTAATGCGGCTTCATCTTCATCTGAGCTCGTCTCCTCCTTCCACTTGGGTTCATAGTCCTCTTCTTCCTCCGTAGTCCAACCACAATGCTCCACATCTCCATAGACATTAGGATCTGCAAGGTAATCATCCACATAGCTTTCTCCTTCTGAATCCTGGGATGACATGTTGCTCTAACCTGCAACAGGACAGCTCGAAACAAGAACAAAGGATATTTGCGTGATACAGGAGTCAAAACCTTTGGGAGATTATATAATGCATTTTTACCGACCAAAATACGTATCGTGCAAGAAAATGGAGTCCGGAGAGCACACGAGGTGCCCACGAGGTAGGGGCGCGCCCAGGGTAGGGCACGCCCTCCTCCCTCGTGGAGGCCTCGTTTCCTTCTCGGACTGCTTCTTATTTTTCTATTTTTCTAAATATTCCAAAACGGAGAAATATTGCCATAAAAATTGTTTTGGAGTCGGTTTACTTACCGTACCACATACCTATTCCTTTTCGGAGTCTGAAACGTTCCGGAAAGTGTCCCTTATGTATTCTTTGACCGGGGTTATGGTTTCAATAACATTGGTTTCAACATTTATAGGATTACCTGAGATATAATGTTTGATTCTTTGACCGTTCATCACCTTCGGATTTGTGCCTTCGAAGTTGTTGATTTTTATGGCACCGGAACGATAGACCTCCTCGATAACGTAAGGACCTTCCCATTTAGAGAGAAGTTTTCCTGCAAAAAATCTTAAACGAGAGTTGTATAGCAATACATAATCACCTACATTAAACTCACGCTTTTGTATCCTTTCGTCATGCCATCTTTTGACTTTTTCTTTAAACAATTTGGCATTTTCATAAGCTTGGGTTCTCCATTCATCAAGTGAGCTAATATCAAATAACCTCTTCTCACCGGCAAGTTTGAAATCATAGTTGAGCTCTTTAATAGCCCAATAAGCCTTATGTTCTAGTTCGAGAGGTAAGTGACATGCTTTTCCATAAACCATTTTATATGGAGACATACCCATAGGATTTTTATATGTAGTTCTATAGGCCCATAATGCATCATCAAGTTTCTTGGACCAATTCTTTCTAGATCTATTGACGGTCTTTTGCAAAATTAATTTGAGCTCTCTATTACTCAATTCTACTTGACCACTAGACTATGGGTGATAAGGAGATGCAATTCTATGGTTAACATCATACTTAGCAAGCATTTTACAGAAAGCACCATGAATACAATGTGAACCACCATCAGTCATTAAATATCTAGGGACTCCAAACCTCGGAAAAATAACTTCTTTAAGCATTTTAATAGAAGTGTTATGATTAGCACTACTAGTTGGAATAGCTTCTACCCACTTAGTAACGTAATCAACAGCAACTAAAATATGTGTATATCCATTAGAGGCAGGAAAAGGTCCCATATAATCAAAACCCCAAACATCAAATGGTTCAATAACAAGTGAATAGTTCATAGGCATTTCTTGACGTTTACTAATATTACCAATTCTTTGACATTCATCACAAGATAAGACAAACTTACGGGCATCCTTGAAGAGAGTAGGCCAATAAAAACCGGATTGCAATACCTTATGTGCAGTTCTGTCTCCAGCGTGGTGTCCTCCATATGCCTCGGAGTGACACTTACGTAGGATCTGTTCCTGTTCATGCTCAGGTACACAACGTCTAATAACACCATCTACTCCTTCTTTATAAAGATGTGGGTCATCCCAGAAGTAATGTCTCAAATCATAGAAGAACATTTTCTTTTGCTGGTATGTGAAACTAGGTGGTATAAATTTGGCAACAATGTAATTAGCATAATCAGCATACCATGGAGTACTACGAGAAGCATTTATGACATTTAATTGCTCATCAGGAAAGCTATCGTCAATAGGTAGTGGGTCATCAAGAACATTTTCTAACCTAGACAAGTTGTCTGCAACAGGGTTCTCAGCTCCCTTTCTATCAACAATATGCAAATCAAATTCTTGTAGCAAGAAAACCCATCTAATAAGTCTAGGTTTAGCATCTTTCTTTTCCATAATATATTTAATAGCAGCCTGATCCGTGTGAATAGTTACTTTAGAATCAACAATATAAGGCCTGAACTTATCACAAGCAAATACAACTGCTAAGAATTCTTTCTCAGTAGTAGCATAATTTCTCTGAGCATTGTCTAGAGTTTTACTAGCATATTGAATAACATTTAATTTCTTATCAACTCTTTGCCCTAGAACAGCACCTACAGCATAATCACTAGCATCACACATAATTTCAAAGGGTAAATTCCAATCAGGTGGCTGAACAATAGGTGCAGAGATCAATGCTTTCTTACGTATTTGAAATGCTTCTACACAATCATCAAAGACAAATGGTATATCTTTTTGTAATAAATTATTCAGAGGCCGAGAAATTTTTGAGAAGTCCTTAATGAACCTCCTATAAAAACCGGCGTGACCAAGGAAACTTCTTATACCTTTGATGTCCTTGGGACATGGCATCTTCTCAATAGCATCAACCTTGGCTTTTTCAACCTCAATACCTCTTTCAGAAACTTTATGCCCCAAGACAATACCTTCATTAACCATAAAGTGGCACTTTTCCCAATTCAAAACAAGATTAGTTTCTTCACATCTCTGCAAAGCTCGATCAAGGTTGCTCAAGCAATCATCAAAAGAGGATCCATAGACGGAAAAGTCGTCCATGAAAACCTCACAAATCTTTTCACAGAAGTCAGAAAATATAGCCATCATGCATCTTTGAAAGGTAGCGGGTGCATCACATAAACCAAAAGGCATACGTCTGTAATCAAAGGTACCAAAAGGGCAAGTAAAAGTAGTTTTAGATTGATCGTTGGCTGACACAGGTATTTGAGAGAAACCAGAATAACCATCTAGAAAGCAAAAATGTGTATGTTTGGATAGTCTTTCTAGCATTTGATCGATAAAAGGTAAGGGGTAATGATCTTTCTTAGTAGCTTTATTTAATTTACAAAAATCAATTACCATCCTATAACATGTAATAATTCTTTGGGGAATCAATTCATCTTTATCATTAGGAACGACGGTAATACCTCCCTTCCTAGGGACACAATGGACAGGACTTACCCACTGACTATCAGCAACGGGATAAATTATACCTGCCTCAAGGAGCTTTAGTATTTCCTTTCTTACCACTTCTTTCATTTTAGGATTCAGCCGTCGTTGATGATCACGAACTGGTTTGGCATCTTCCTCCAAATTTATTTTATGTTGACATAGAGTGGAACTAATGCCCTTAAGATCATCAAGAGTATATCCAATAGCAGCACGGTGCTTCTTCAGAGTTTTCAATAATCTCCCTTCTTCATGCTCTGAAAGGTTAGCACTAATAATAACAGGATATATCTATTTCTCATCAAGATAAGCATATTTAAGAGTATCAGGAAAAGGTTTGAGCTCAAACACGGGAGCACCCTTGGGTGGAGGAGGATCGCCTAGGATTTCAACAGGCAAATTGTGTTTCAGGATAGGTTCCTGTTTAAAGAATACTTCATCTATTTCCCTTCTTTCATTCATAAACATATCATTTTCATGGTCTAGCAAATATTGTTCTAAAGGGTCACTAGGAGGTACGGCAATAGAAGCAAGACCAATAATTTCATCCTTACTAGGAAATTCTTCTTCACGGTGTTGTCTATGAAATTTAGAGAAATTAAACTCATGAGACATATCACCCAAGCCAATAGTAACAACACTCTTTTCGTAGTCTATCCTAGCATTAACTGTGTTCAAGAAGGGTCTACCAAATATAATGGGACAAAAGCTATCTTGTGGGGAACCAAGAACAAGAAAATTAGAAGGATATTTAGTTTTCCAACACAAGACTTCAACATCTCTAACAATTCCAATGGGTGATATTGTATCTCTATTAGCAAGTTTGATGGTAACATCAATACCTTCTATCTCAGCAGGTGCAATTTCATGCATAATTTCTTTGTATAAGTCATGCGGTATAGCACTAGCACTAGCACCCATATCACATAAGCCATGATAACAATGATCTCCTATTTTAACAGAAATAACAGGCATGCCTACCACAGGTCTATGTTTATCCTTAGCACAAGGTTTGGCAATTCTAGCAGTTTTACCACAGAAATAAATAACATGCCCATCAATATTATCAGCCAAGAGATCTTTAAGAATAGCAATATTAGGTTCAACTTTAATTTGCTCAGGAGGTGTATAAGTTCTAATATTGCTTTTATGAACCACAGTTGAAGCTTTAGCATGATCCTTTATCCTAACAGGGAAAGGTGGTTTCTCAACATAAGAAGTAGGAACAACAGGATCATTATAAGTGATAGTCTTTTCTTCAACTTTAGCAGGTGCAGCTACTTTTACTTCTATGGGAGGATGATATTTAAACCACTTCGCCTTGGGGAGATCAACATAAGTAGCAAAAGATTCATAGAAAGAAGCTACTATCTCAGAGTCAAGTCCATATTTAGTGCTAAACTTACGGAAAACATCGATATCCATAAAAGATTTAACACAACCAAACTTAGGTGTCATACCTGACTCCTTACCTTCGTCGAGATCCCAATCTTCAGAGTTGCGTTTAATTCTATCCAATAAATTCCATTTGAATTCAATAGTCTTCATCATAAAAGAGCCAGCACAAGAAGTATCGAGCATGGTGCAATTGTTATCAGAAAGCCGAGCATAAAAACTTTGAAGAATTATTTCTCTTGAGAGCTCATGATTGGTGCATGAATATAACATTGATTTAAGCCTCCCCCAAGCTTGAGCGATGCTTTCTCCTTCGCGAGGCCAAAAATTATATATATAATTGCGATCACGATGAACAAGATGCATAGGATAAAATTTCTGATGAAATTCCAATTTCAATCGTTTGTAGTTCCATGATCCCGTATCATCACATAGCCTATACCATGTCGATGCATCTCCCTTCAAAGATAAAGGGAAGACCTTCTTCTTAACAACATCATCGGGTATACCTGCAAGCTTAAATAATCCACAAACTTCATCCACATATATTAGGTGCTCATCAAGATGCTTTGTTCCATCTCCTGCAAAAGGATTAGCTAGCAGTTTTTCTAACATACCCGAAGGAACTTCAAAGGGAACATTTTCATTTTCAGTAGGTTCAGTAGGTTGAGGATCAACTCTTTGCTCTACTGGTCGGGGTGAAGATACCCCGAACAAGCCCCTCAGAGGATTACTTTCCATAGTAACAAGTGACAGTAAATTTCAGCACACTATATAAATTTTTCCTTACCAAATTCCACCTACCAAAGGCGCTTCACTCCCCGGCAACGGCGCCAGAAAAGAGTCTTGATGACCCACAAGTATAGGGGATCTATTGTAGTGCTTTCGATAAGTAAGAGTGTCGAACCCAACGAGGAGCAGAAGGAAATGATAAGCGGTTTTCAGCAAGGTATTCTCTGCAAGTACTGAAATAAGTGGTAACAGATAGTTTTGTGATAGGATAATTTGTAACGAGCAACAAGTAACAAAAGTAAATAAAGTGCAGCAAGGTGGCCCAATCCTTTTTGTAGCGAAGGACAAGCCTGGACAAACTCTTATATAGAGAAAAGCGCTCCCGAGGACACATGGGAATTATCGTCAAGCTAGTTTTCATCACGTTCATATGATTCGCGTTCGGTACTTTGATAATTTGATATGTGGGTGGACCAGTGCTTGGGTGCTGTTCTTACTTGAACAAACATCCCACTTATGATTAACCTCTATTGCAAGCATCCGCAACTACAACAAAAGTATTAAGGTAAACCTAACCATAGCATGAAACATATGGATCCAAATCAGCCCCTTACGAAGCAACGCATAAACTAGGGTTTAAGCTTCTGTCACTCTAGCAACCCATCATCTACTTATTACTTCCCAATGCCTTCCTCTAGGCCCAAATAATGGTGAAGTGTTATGTAGTCAACGTTCACATAACACCACTAGAGGCTAGACAACATACATCTCATCAAAATATCGAACGAATACCAAATTCACATGACTACTAATAGCAAGACTTCTCCCATGTCCTCAGGAACAAACGTAACTACTCACAAAGCATATTCATGTTCATAATCAGAGGGGTATTAATATGCATATAGGATCTGAACATATGATCTTCCACCAAATAAACCAACTAGCATCAACTACAAGGAGTAATCAACACTACTAGCAACCTACTAGTACCAATCCCGAACTTGGAGACAAGAATTGGATACAAGAGATGAACTAGGGTTTTGAGAGGAGATGGTGCTCGTGAAGATGTTGATGGAGATTGCCCTCTCCCGATGAGAGGAGCGTTGGTGATGACGATGGCAATGATTTCCCCCTCCCGGAGGGAAGTGTCCCCGGCAGAACAGCTCTGCCGGAGCCCTAGATTGGTTCCGCCAAGGTTCCGCCTCGTGGCGGCGGAGTCTCGTCCCGAAAGGTTGCCTATGATTTTTTCCTCGATGAAAGACTTCATATAGCAGAAGATGGCCACCGGAGAGCCAACAAGGGGCCCACGAGGCAGGGGTGCGCACTAGGGGGTAGGGCGTGCCCCCCACCCTCGTGGCCAGGTGGGGCCCCCTCTGACGTAATTCTTCCGCTCAATATTTTTTATTATTTCCAAAAATAACTTTCGTGAAGTTTCAGGACTTTTGGAGTTGTGCAGAATAGGTCTCTAATATTTGCTCCTTTTCCAGCCCAGAATTCCAGCTGCCAGCATTCTCCCTCCTTATGTAAACCTTGTAAAATAAGAGAGAATAGGCATAAGTATTGTGACATAACGTGTAATAACAGCCCATATTGCAATAAATATCGATATAAAAGCATGATGCAAAATGGACGTATCAGCCGTCCCGAGGAGGTCTTGTGTCGTACGCCTCGCGAGGCTTGGCCCCTCGCGAGGGTCTTGAGTGTTTGCTGGTGAAGATGGGCCGTACAGGGCTGCTGGTGGAGCCATGCCGTGGGCCGCAGGCAGGCAAGTCTGGGGACCCCCGTTCCCAGGACGCCGACACACCTTGATCTGGCTGACCGTTTCTTTTGTGTTGCCTAATCACAAACAGTTCATCCGAGTGAACTGTATGTTGTACATCGCACACACGTTCATCTGGCTACCCATTTCTTCTGTTCCTCCTCATCGAAAATGGTTAATTGAACGGAACTGTATGCCCTGAATCGCACACGCAACTAAAATCTGAACCGTGTTTGATGCATCCGTCATCGCAAATGTTTTGCACCTTTTTTGACGGTTTTTTACACCACCGTTTGCGATTATGGCATCACACACAGTTTCGTCGAAGGGTCTCTGATCATAGTGTCGCGTTAGCAGCATCCTGCAGTAGTGTCAAGTAAACTTGCCGGTGTGAGATTTAAGTTGAACTGCAAAAAACACTCTTAAAACACAAGTGTTTTGCGTAGTGAAGCAAATGGTCGCAATAGCAACGAGTTGAATAGATATCCCTATTTTCAGAGGTAAAAAAAAGAAACAATTAGTGGCCAATAAAGGAGGATGAATCATATGGCCACAAAAGAAGCATCTACCTTATCTTGATGGAAAAAAGTAGGACAATAGCATTTATAAAATGGTTGCATTGATTCATATTAACAGAGACATTCTCTTAAAATAACATTCATTAAAAATGTAATTTACTTTTAACAGTGTCATTGCTTCAATTTTCCAGTGGCATTCTTAGATTAAGAACAGCAAAATAGTTGTATGTGATATGGGACATGCCAGCACCATGTGCATCCACACATATAAATGGGTGATGCAGAGTATGTTGCCAAGTAGCATACCTACGTTGGTCCCATATTTGTTCTCTTTGAACCTTTTTCCTTTGTGAGGGCAGTAAATCTAGTCCAACACAAACTACCCGACTGATTTCTTTCCTTTTTCAACAAACAGATCGGTTCCTTACAGATGTGTGTACTGGGTTACCCCCTTTTTCCCTTTTCGACCAACAAAGCGGCTGGATAGTCAGTCTATACTACTTTTTCTCCCTCCTTTCCTCATTGAACCATGTCCTCAATTCATGATCCACCCCACCCTCCCTTCTTTCCACTTTGAACCAAGACCTATATTCGACTACAGAATCGAAACAGATCTGTATGCTAGAGCAATGACAGTTTCAAAGAAAGTAATAACTTAGGGTCGTCGGGATGTGGCTAGGCGTGGGTGGGAGGCCGCATCTGCCCACACTACGTACGACGGCGAGGAAGAAGGGGTTGGAGGCCCTCCCACACAAGTGCTGGGTCAAAGAGAACAGGGCAGCAGGCAGTGGATTGCCTCCCTCGCCGATGGCGACAGAGTGAACGTTGCACCTCCTCCCCTTCCCGGTGTGATGGGATCCGGACGGCTCCTTCACCAGATGTGAGGGAGGGATAGGGAGAGAGAGAGACGCAGTCTTGTTTAGATCTGATGAAGAGGGTGAGAGATTGTGATTAGAGCAAACCCTAGCAAAGGAACGCTGAGCCTCCAGCGTGTATATTATATATATGTAGTGCAGTGAGAGTGTGAAGAGTGCAAACCCTAGCGAACAAGCGCTGATGCTCCAGCTTATATAGTACTAATATAGTGGATTGCTTTTCTTTTTCTCTCCATAACAATCGTTTTAAATTGTGTATGAAACAAAACTCTTTATTTAACGTACCAGTGAAGAAAACTGCGATCAAGTAACGATCCACGCGTCCTGGTTGCACTTCCTATCGTTCATCTGCGGTACACTACCCTCCATTAGGTGAATATCCACACACGCGCCAAATTATCATAAAGGTGTGAGAGTGTACAAATAAAGAAATTTAATTTCAATTATTTTCTATGTACAGTTTGCCCTCTCTCAATAATTATGGTTTGTTGTGTTAAAGTTTGACTTCGGTCAAATCTAATATGCAGAGTAAATAAAAACAGAGGGGTACTACCTCCATCCGGGTTTTTAGTCCACACCATATTTTTAATCAAAATCACACCACATATTTAGTTAAAAGCTGGTCAAATAAAATTACAGGGTAGCTGAAGACAAAGTTGTGAGAAGGCTTAGGAATCAATACAAAACTTTTGCTCTTAGTACCGACGTCGATGCTTCTTCGAGGAAACATTTGGCTCATATCCAATTGTGTGAGCAAATTACACCAACATAAACGACTGCTCCAAGATGAACTGGTGAAGGATATCGTCTTTGTGGTAACAAGCAAAGAGCACTGATGGAAGGCAGCTCGTTCTTCATTGAACATCGATCAGCTTCACCAGCTGATGCATCCATCAGACGCAACCATGAGCATCAATAGCTCATCGTGGTGTGATGCATCATCAATTTTAGCATCATGTTTGGGTCAGGCACCAATGAAGTTTGATAATCCTCACTGTGGTTTGTTTCTTCTCGGTAATCAAGCTCGAGAAAGGAAGAACTGGGCAACAGTGGCCATCCAATTTTGTGCAATTCCACTAAAAATTGAGGAAGACATGCCCGAGTATGGAGCGCATCCCTGTTTGCAAAAATATAAAAGAATGATATTTAAGTAGTGTCGTTACTTAGTTTTAGCAGTGGAACGAGATTAACAGCGGAATCTTAATTGTCAATATGAATTAATGAAACATACACCAAAAAACAGAAGTGCCATGATTATCTTGTTGGGAACTAAGCATGATACCCGAAAAAACTAAAGGAGGACAGAAGCATTTATCGATGTCTCTACATGAGCATTGCTTCATTTTACCTGTGATAGTTTTAGATTAGTAGCAGCAATACCAGCATACGGACAATGACCGCACAACCACCATGTACTTTTTGTCGGAAAAAACGTGTATACCTCCACCGATGCATAAATGATAAAACTGGAAAACTTTTGGAGTGGCCTTTCCTCTATAATAGTAAAAAATAGGTGATGTTGGACCAGCCAACGAACCCTAGCTACTGTACATGGGGAGCTGGGGAGTAGTGGTATATAAGAAAACCCGCATACATAGTACAATGAAGCATGAAATCCAAAAGAAGTTATAAATCAGGTGGGAGAGATGTGGATTAGGCGGGCGGGCGGGATATGCCCACACGACGACAGCGAACAAGGGCGTGGAGGACATTCGTTCGCGCCAGCGCCGGCTCAGAGAAGACGGTGCGCATCGGCTTCCTCTATCGCCTACGGCGACAACGTCAATGCTGGACCTCCTCACCTCCCGCAGGGGACGGGATCCGGCCGGATCTATGACCACCGGTGAGGAGAGAGATAGAGTGGATATTGTCATCTTGTTTAGATATGCAAAGGGTGAGAGAGCGAGACGCGAGAAACCCTATCAAACAAGAGGCTATATATATAATGGAGTAAAAAATCTCTCCACAGCAGTGGTTTTAAATAGAATACGCGTGTTCCCAAAAAAATGAAATGAAAACTGGCGGACAAATCTTTTTTTAATGTACCAAGAAAGAAAACTTGATCAATAACATGCCCGTGCTTCCAGGTCGCAGTTTGTATCACTCAAGTGTGGTTCCCGATGCTCCATTATTAAGTGAACAAATTAAAGGGTCAAATTATTACGTACATAAGCTACCTCTTCGTGTACAAATGTGCTCCATCGTGTACTCACGGGTATCTCGGAGGCAGAGTTAGTTCATGTACATTTCTTCTTGTACGTCGTACTCCATTTATCTCACTTCATATTGTTTCCCACTCCTATGATGTTCCTATCCTAGCAACAAAATGTGGCGGTACTAAGTTTGTGCCTGTGTAGGGAGAACGAGACATCGATGATGTGTACGAGTAGTCGCGAGAGTCGTCGCGCACACACACAGACATAGACATTCATATCCGTGTTTACGTAAAATTCCATCTCCATCTCCAATCATATTTGTCCAACTGCCACATTTTTTATGTTATTAATTACACAGCAATATTTACGTAAATCATCTCTTGTTTGCGGTCGTCCGGACCGCTGCCACGCCCGCTCCTGACCGCCCTGGCCAACCCGAACCCTCTTCATCAACCGCGCGTCCTTCTCGCCCGAAACGGTCAGTGCCGCATTCATGCCCGGCCAGAGCGGACGCGACCTCTCACTTGCGCCGACATTGAAGCGGTGCGCCACCCAAGAGAGCACCGTCCGCGCAGCTTCCCGGTGCACGTGACTGCGCCTCGTTCAAACGTCGCCACGGCCGGCCACAACATGCATTAGAAAAGTTCTTGGGAGTAGTGCTAGTACTCCATAGCGTGATCCATCGACAAGCAGGCGGGAAAGTTATCGTATACTCGGTTTGCGGTGAGTGGCATGCCGAGCGACCGTGTGGGTGGAGGAGGGTGAGACACGAATGCGACAGACATGATTTGAATGTTGGTTTTGCTCGATGGGGCGATCCAATGAAACAAAACGTTGGTTTCCAAAAGAATATTGTACTGCATGAGAGTGATAGAGTGATGGTTTGCTTCTTCCGTCCAATAACTATACCGGGTCTATGCGATTTGGCGGGTCATTGGTCACTATTACTGCAGCAGTAGAGCATCGTAGAGCGCCTACACTCTTATTTATTTATTCTGTGGTAAAACTAACATTCTCCACTCTTACACCGGAGGAGTATGAAACACGGCAGCCCAGTGACTACATGGCCCACCTCCCACTATCACCATATTCCTTGGACATTGTGCGACACCTCCGGTCATTTTTTCTTTCTGTAGTAGTACATTTTACCACATGACCCACCATACACTCTCACATACTATCTCCGTCCCCTATGTAATTTATGCATGATACTAGTATATGATACTCCCCACTATGAGTAGCCTTATACGCATACAAAAAGGACCGGAGGGAGTACGAAGCTTTATGATTTTGTTTCATGTACTTATTCTGACTCCAAGATTGCCCTGTTACAACATTCCACCAAATACAAAGGAAAACTAACACGCATGTTGATGCATATCAATGATTCACATATCATAGCCAATATTTACTTCACAACTAAAGACAAAAGTTGTGAGAGTGTGTATAAAAAAACTACTAATGGGGTCTCTACGCCGTAAACCCTAAAACCTAAACAGGATTTAATTTCCTGGCTAGGTAGAACATGTTGAAGGAAAGAAGCCTGGCACCCTCGGATCATATGCTGCTTTTGTGTAGTTCCACTGAAATCGAGCTAAGCATCCCTGTTGGAAAATATATTGAAGAAGTGTGATTAGAATAATAGTAGTGGCACTAGTTCATGAGACATAAACTCATCAGAAATAGAAGCCGGTAGAAGTAGAGAAAGATCCACATGGAGATGGATCTACGTGGGGAGTTGCGGCAGTGGAGCAAGCCGGCTCCAAAAGGAAGGTGTACCTGGGACGTCGGGGTGTAGCTAGATAAGGGCGGTTGGGAGGCGACATCAGCCCATACCACGGGGACCCCCGAACGGGACGCGCCGACAGTGGGTTTTCTCCCTCGCCGTTGTCGACCGCATCTACACAGAACATCGTCCCCTTCCCCCAGCGGCGGGATCAGCCCGGATCTGTGACCAGCGGTGTGGCCACCGTTGTTCTATGCTTGTGAAGAGAGCAACCCAAGCAAGCAGGCTTGTAGCTTAGGCTCCTGCTAGTGTATATATAGTGGAGCGGTTTTCTTTTTCTCTCCATATCAACCATTTTAATTGTGTGCGTGTCATTGAAGAGTGAAATGATGGTTGCTTCATCCGACTAACTTACTGTGTGATTTGACTGCTCCTAAGTGGCCCCTACACGTACTCTCCCTACGTGTATGACCATTTCTGAGGCTCACTTGTACTTATCTCTATTTTCTTGCATGACACGTAGACAGGATGCGTATAGAGGAATTTTGTTACTGCATGTTGTTACGTACTACTAGTACCTACTCCCTCCTTCCGGTTCGCTACTAGTACTCCCTCCGTCCTGTCTTATTGGCCCCCTTTGTACTCAATTCATGGGCTCGTTTTCCTCAGGAAATTGTCTTTACCAACGTATTAATATCGGGAATGCATGCGTGAACAACGAATGATTAAACCTTGCATGCAACATTTTGACAAAGCATTGACTTATGAACATGTGAATGTGAGGGACTACAACCTCGTGCATGCTTACAACAGTCACACGTACACATGGACGCAAAAATGCGCGCGACGCCCTATTGCATGCATGTCCGAGCACATGACAAAACACACATGGTCATGCTCAAGTGCTCAACCTACACGTGCATGCACACGCATACTCAGCCAGGGTGAGCTAGTGACCGTATAAACACCGGAAAATGTATATATTGACCGCAATGAGCATATTATAAAGTCCACTGACCGTATTTTTACAAATATACAGTGACAGACAGTGTATTTATCTTGTTTCATATTAAGCCATATTAACCGGTAAGGACGCAGTATGGACTAGCATTACTTCGTTGTGTCCCATCAACTTGCCAAACGAGGAAGCTTGTAGGACGGGAGAAGCTTGCAGGACGGGAGAAGCTTGCGCGCGGTGACTCGCAGGACAAGGAGAAACTTTTGACAAATGCAAGCTCTCCCTCGCTCAGGTGGTGGACGTGCAATAGTTAATTCGGTGTCGGATTGCCAAAAGCATACACTGTACTAGTACCATTATTGTTCGACTTCCTGAAGAGGCGAACATCCAAGCGCAAAGTTTACTACTCCGAGTACTAGTATTACATAGTACTACTAGTACTACTATACAAGTATGTACTACTAGGAGCCGCATGGTGGAGCTTCCGCGCTCTTATTTTGTTTTAATCTGTGATAAAGCAATCTACAACGCATTTGGTTCTCTTCGAGGGTTCTCGCATGTGATAATGGAAGTTGATTGCATGGAACACTCGCCACAATTCTCGCTTAATTCTAGCTCCTATCTTGTTAGAAATAGGAGCGCTCAGTAATATTTTCTCTTTTTTTTGTTATTCAGCATGTAAGCAGGTCAGCAAACCTTGCAGCGCATCTTTGTGCGAACTGTGCTTGCTGCACTTTGAATGTGACCGAGAGTTATTCTTGTCGCTCATCGTGGAGGCACTCAATTTGGGCTTGTGGCGCTCACCCTCTTTATGGTGGTTCACTCTCTCGCTATTCTCTCCATGATGGGTGGCTTGCTTGTCGGTGATCACTTGGCTTGGAGACATAGGTCATAGCACGTACTCCTTTCCTTTCATCTTGAAGCTATAGTGGTTTGTACGTTCGTTGTGGATGACACCTCGGTCAAATTGCCATGGCCGTCCAAGAAGGAGGTGGCAAACGGACATCAGAACGACATCACCAAAGTGTCTTCGTAAGCTCCGATCTCGAAGGAAACTTGTACCCTATGCTCGACTTGGATAGTGCCGGAGTCGCTGAGCCATTGAACTTTGTATGGGTGCGGGTGCTTTATCTTAACCAATTGGAGCTTGGAGCATAGTTCTTCACTTGCTAAGTTATGGCAACTCCCTCCATCGATGATGACCTTGACGGACCTTCCGTTGATGCCGGCCTTGGTGTGGAAGATATGGCATCTTTGGTCTTCTTCTTGTTGATGTTGAAGAGTCAAGACCTTCGAGACAACGAGAGGAGGGCTCGAATCTTCATCACAAAAGACTTGATCATCTTCATCGTCGTTCACTTGCCGGTGCATGGCCACTTGCTCAAGGGCTGCCATTTCTCCTTCACTCATGGAGTCATAGGTTCCGTCGTCGTTTTGGATCATGGTGCGCTTGTTTGTGCACTCAAAGGACTTGTGGCCTCGGCCGCCGCATGTGAAGCATTTGAAGGAACTTGTCTTGATGGTCTCATCGGTTGTGGTAGAGGATGATGAAGCTCTCGGCTTGAAGTTGCTTGTAGTAGGAGGACGACTTGAGATTGTCGAAGTTTTCTTGTAACTTGACTTGTCGCCGTTGCTTGTAGATGGCTTGGTTGAGGTAGAAGTTTTTGGAGTCGGTGAAGCTTGATTGTTGGAGAAGCCATAGGACTTGGATGAGAACTTGGCATACTTGAAGTCATCTTGCACTTGGCGTTCCGCTTTGGTAGCTTGATGCACTAGCTCCATGAGGTTCGAGTATGGTTGAAAGTCGGCGATCTTCTTGATAGGATGATTGAGTCCATTCAAGAAACGTGCCATAGTTTGCTCATCATCTTCTGTCACATTGGCTCTTATCATGGCAATCTCCATTTCCTTGTAGTACTCTTCAACGCTCTTGGTTCCTTGCTTGAGTAGTTGGAGTTTCTCGAAGAGGTCGCGATTGTAGTAGGTAGGCACGAAACGTGCTCTCATGACATCCTTCATTTGCGCCCAAGTTGTGATGGGTGGTTCACCTTTTGTTGCACGGCGCTCAATGACTTGTTCCCACCAAATGAGGACGTAGTCTTGGAACTCAAGGGATGCCATCGCGATCTTCTTCTCTTCTTCATAGTTGTGCAAGCGGAAGATTTTGTCAACCTTCAATGCGCATGAAAGGTACTCTTCGGGATTATTGCTTCTGGAAAACTTGGGCATGGTGAACTTTAGCTTGCCGTATCGTAGCTCTTCATTGTGTTGGGGTCGGTGATGATGACGTCCTTGACGAGGAGGATTGTCTCTCTCAACTTGCTCTTGTCTTGGAGGATTTCCATTGTTGTCTTTCTCTTCTTGAACTTGATGATCTTGGCGAGCTTGTGGAGGAGCTTGTCGAGCTTGACGATGCACGCGAGCTTGATATATTCGTTCTTGAACTTCATCACGAAGCGCTTCTTGTTGGTCACGAGCTTGTCGGTTGCGCGTGGCTATGGCTCGACTTGAATCTCGGAGGGCACGTTGCGCCTCAAGTGCTTGAGCTTCGCGTAGTTGTTATTCTTGACGTTGTGCCTCGGCATCTTATGCATCTTGGTTTTGTCGCGCACGCTCTTCCTCTTGTTGTTGGCGTAGACGTTGCCGTTCTTGTGCTTGCGTGAAAGTAGCTTGATTTTGACGGTGTCGATGTTCTTGCGTGCGAGCTTGCTCTTGAGGGTCGTTGTCATGTAGAGGATTGTTGTTTGCTTGACGATCTTGACACGCGGCACGACGAAGAGTGTTCGATGTCAGAGTACTTGAGCCGGAGCTAGTGTCATCAGAGTGTCGACTCGAGCGGCTCCGTCTTGAGTAGGACGAAGTGGTAGAAGAGTGGTTGACCAACAAGGCACAAATCTCATCCATTATTGCGTCATTCTCTTGTTTGTGTTCGTCGAGCTTGTTGTCGAAGTAGTCTCTTGTACGTTGCTCGGAGAGTCGCAAGTCGGTGGCGAGATGGTCGATGCGGTCGCTCATTGCTTGTTGCTCTTGATGCAAAGCACGTTGTGTACCAAAGAGGTGTAGCTTGGTGACGTAGTTGTTCAGGTCGTCGTCTTGCTCAAGGAAGAGTGGGTTGGTAGAAGTACTTGGCCTATCCATCATTCCAAACAAATATGTGAGTGGGAGAAAGAGAAGAACTTATACAAAATGTACCTTGACCGATGTTGAAGATGGATCAATGATCACTCCAATGTGTAACAAGGAAATAGCACAATTGGTACCAATTATTGTCAGTTTCTCACACCTACACAAGTAAAAGCTTATGGTGGAGCTTGGTTAGGATGGTGGCACAAAATTTGATGCAATTGCTAGTGAGCTTCAGTAATGTTGGAAAAGATTCACAAATTTGCAAATGCAACAAGTAGACCAATAGCAAGATATGGTACACGGAAACACACACGCAAATAGATAAGTGGGGTCGTGCAACCAAGGAATGAGCCAAAATGTGGAAGCCACAAAAATTCTCTTGTTGCACAACACTAGAGAGATGCTAGCACGATTGCACAATAGGCGGATACGAAGCTTGTCCACAACCTACTAAGCAAAAATGTAACGACTTCTATCCCAAGTATGCTATATGTATGGTATTCTGATGATATGATCCAGGATGATCGAGTATGACAATCTTAAAGTAGTATGATGCTATGGTTCTTGCTTATAAGCTCTTTGCTTATCTTTCCCTTTTGCTTAAAAGCTTGTTTGGCTCTTTGTCGTTTGAGCTCTTTTCTCATGCAATGCTTCACGAACCAAGATAGCAATTGTGTATATGCGATGAAAACATTGTGACATAAGAGATGATACCAAGATATGCAACACGATGGTACGGTAAGTATGCAATGTAAAGTATGACCACTAATGTGCACAAGTGACGTTGCCGGCAATACTCAAAGGCTAGTCTCGATGGGTAAGCTACGCAAAGTGGGATATGGGGTGATCAATGCAATGGCAAGCCTGTAGAATGATATCACGATACCAAGATGGGGTTACCGTTGTTTCTTACGGTATGGTGTCACAATGGTGGAGTGGCCGTTGTTGATGACGAGTCCGTGGCGAAGATGAGCGGCGGTGATGTTGATGTCGAACCGTACCTAAATAGCCGAAACACAATAGGACACGGGAACCGCAACTCAAATTCTCAAAGCAAAATGGGTCAAAATTGTTGGAGGTGGTAGCGGGTAACCGATCGTGGTGTTTGTGGAAAACGGTGGTGCTATGCGGAAGTGATGGTGGTATGCGGAAGTGTAAGTGGGCACCGGATCGAAATTTGGCGAAAGTTAGGCGAAAAACGAAGCGTGGGGTGGAAGTGATGCTTTCAAGGGCCGGATGTCCGGGCTTGCGGGCCGGATGTCGGGATGGCCGGATGTCCAGGCTGTCGGGCCGGATGTCCGGGCTGTGGATCCGTGGACGAACTCGATGAACTCTGCGTGGAAGAGGCAAATTTGGGGCAAAATTCGGGAGATTTTCGGGATGGAAATTGGGGAAAAGATGGTGGAAAGCTAGATCTAACTGCAACACATGAAATCCGCGAATCAAATCCAACAAAACTTCATCACACCAACAAATCACAAAAAAAATTAGGGCGCTATTTTTGTGAGGATTTTTCGAATTAGGAACAAATCAACAAAACTAGGCTAGAAAACAAAGAGGGGGCTCCGAAATCATGTCAACGTGGCTCATGATACCAAGTTGATGTAGGGTGGAACCCTATATGGCCAATCTTTCATGAAAGGAGCGGATCCCAACTAAGAACAAAAAGAACACGAGGGGAAACACGAGAGAATCACTCAAACCAACAAGATATAGTCACACATATGCTAGATCCTCGAAACACGAGAGGAGATACAAGATCCATGATCAACAAAGGATGATACAAAGGTAGCCGGTTCTTCTCCTAGAGGAGGTCTTGATGGTGCCACCCGAGAGGGGGTCTTGAATCCAACGTGCATCTTCTCCGAAGAGGGGCCGCGGTCTCTCTCAAGGAGTAGATCTATATGGATGAGCGAGGCTCTATCTCACAAATGAACTATCACAATGCTGACCCTAGAAAGAGGGAGGAGGAGGAGTATATATAGTCTAGGTGGGCGAAGGGTTACATGGGCCTCGGGCCCTTACACTGTGCGCAGACAAGGGAGGCCGGATGTCCGGGCGTCGGGCCGGATGTCCGGGCTGGCACCGGATGTCCGGGCGGTCGGGGCTGGCCTTGACGCTCTCTGGATAGACGGGGTCCGGATGTCCATGTGATGGGCCGGATATCCGGAGGCTCGGGACGGGCCGGATGTCCGGGCTGGCGGGGTTGGCCTCGGTGCTCTCTGGATAGAGGGTGCCGGATTTCCGGGCTTCGGGCCGGATGTCCGGGCTGGGCCGGATGTCTGGGGCTTGTATGTGCTTGGCGGCTGGGTGGCTGCTGTGGACGATGCTCCAGGGGCCGGATGTCCGGGGTCGTGGCCGGATGTCCGGGGCCTGGAAGATGTTCTTGACTCCTTCCGTTGGTTCTCTTCGTCCGTGAACTTGGGGACTTGTCCATCTTCACGTGCATCTTCGGGAGGGTCCTCTTGATACCTAATCATGCACAACATCTCGGACTTAGGTAGTGGCCATCTATCGAGTGAATCACATGTGGTATCACTAAGGAAGGAGGTCACCTCGTTCTCGGGAGCTCTAGCTCGTGCTCGTGTCATAGGTCCTCTTCGCACTTGGTGAGATGATGGTAGGTCCATGGGGATGACCATAGGATGCTCCGCATCAAGTCCGGTCCTCTTCTGACAAACAAAAAATAGCCTGCTAGTCCGGCCCATGAGAAATAGGTCGGCAGACCGAGGACCCCTTAATCCGAGACACCCTTAGAGGGGGGCAGATCCCCCTCCTTATTCGTCTTCCTTGGCCTCCCCCTAGATGGGAGGAGAGTTTCCCCTCTGATACTTGATCTCCATGGCTCTCGGAGGGCAGGAGCCCCTCCGGATTGGATCTCTCTCTCTATTTCTGTTTCACGTCCCTGTTTTCTGGTTGAAAACTGCTTCTTAAATTCCCGAAGATCCGTAACTCCGATTGGGCTAAATTTCAAGGGGATTTTTATCCGGATATTAGCTTCCATGCAGCCGAAGCATACCTCCAACCGATCTACTGGGGACCCACAAGCTTGCCAGGAGTGCCCTGGGTAGGGGGCACGCCCTCTGGGCTTGTGGCCCCTTCGGGCATCGTCTCGCATTGATTCTTCTACCCGAAAACCACATCTATTAAAAAATAAGTCTCCGTAAATTTTTATCGCATTTGGACTTCGTTTGATATGGATATTCTACGAAACGAAAACATGCAACAAACAGGAACTGGCATTGGGCACTGGATCAATATGTTAGTCCTAAAAATATTATAAAATGTTGCCAAAAGTATGTGAAATTTGTAGAAAATTGCATCAAACAATCAAAAATTATAGATACGATGGAGACATATCACACCTATCATCGTATGACAATCTATGGGGCCAAAGAGCCCCTTCTACACTCGGTGAGGGCTTGCAGCACACGAAGAGCAGCAACAACCGTGAAAGCAGTCAGTGCTTACCCAGGTTCAGGCCGCTGTGAAGCGTAAAACCCTACTTCTTCTCTGGTGGATTGATGATTAGTTTGAGACCTGCATTTACAAGAGAGCAACCTTGCCGGTAGGGTGCTTGGGAGGTGCAACAAGCTACTATAAATGGCCAGGGTGTACACCCTTGTAAAGGGAGCCATGGGCCACCTTTTATAGACGAAAGGGGTCACCATAGTGGCAAAATGGTAATTACAGAGGGTAAATAGTGGCTATAGTGCTATCATACCTAACCCTAACAGTATAGGGAAAAAACATTAAATGCGCCGATAGGTGTCACGCTTGGGTAAATACCGGTAAGGGACGCTGCTCCACCTGTACCGCCAGCCCAGCTACCTCTTATTATTGTGACACGCCTTCTGGACGGGTGTCAATAAAGTCAATCTTCAGGCGGTGAACCGCCACGTGCCCCTACAAGCTCTACCTATCCTCCTGCCCGCTCGCCACCTGTCGGCAGGCTTCTAACACGCTACCATGGTGGAGCAGTGGAAGGAGCTTGCCGGACTTGAGCTTGTCGGCCTGAAGCTTGCCGGCTTGGAGCTTGTCGGCAACTTGAGTCTTGATCTTCAGTACTTCGTACTTCTCGATGACCTGGCTCAAGGTCTTCTTCATAGTTTTTATCTACCAAGCTTTGAATGCTTTGTGGTGGAGCTATCCTCCGCCAAGCCCTTCCCGGTGAGGAGGCTGCAACTGTTTGTGCATTGTCAGGGGTAGTGGACACCCAATGTTTATGACACAGACAGTGTCCGCCTTAGTGGCATGGGACCCTGCCATCGACCACTTCCTTGTAGTGCCCCCAATTGCCACCCTCCGCCCGTCAACCGGCTCCTGGAGGCGGAAGTCCAGAACATTCTGGACTTACTTGAAGCTTGGCCCAACATTCGGGAGTATGCCAACGCCGGCACAAGACGCGCCGCCGCAAAAATTAATTAGTTTTGATACTATGAATATAATGTCACAGTGTGACGGAATGAAATCTATGGTTTGATCAGTTGAGTGTGTTCTGCTAGAGTGAAGAAGGGGAGTGGTGTTGCCACAGGACTGAACCCTCTATACCTAATCACACACATGTCCCCATAAGTTGTGTGTGGAATGGCTATAGTCATCATAGACAATTTTATTCGTGAAACCGTGGGTCCTATATCGCAAATAGTTCACTTGAAGAAACTGTGGGCGATAACTAGCAACTTCACAAATTATTCCTCCTTTTGACCCGTCTGCACAATATCGCATGTAGTTTAACATATTAGGTCGTGCATGATGTCCCATCAATCACACACAATTATTATTTCTGCAAACGGTTCTATTTTTGAAGCGTCCCTGATGCCTTTTTCACACATAGTTTTGCACTATTGTGTGCAATTTAGGGGGCTTAATAGAGGTTGGGTGTAGTGGTGGTTGCTGTTCTTGTAGAAGGTAGTGAGATGTTGACATTGACGGGCATACAACACCTCGCATTTACGATGAGTTTTGGGAATCTCAAAAACTCAAAAATCCAATCGAAGAATTTGCCACCCCTCCTGTCCAATCTCCTGAATCACCATTCAACCTGGCTGCAATGGAGTTTGATGATGACGCAAAGTGCTCGCCTATCAAGAGATTTCTCTAACAACTTCTAAGGAGCATCCCTGAAGAATCTGAGCCACGCTCCTCTACTGCATATGCTCAAGAAAAATCTTCTGCACATGCTAGAAATGCCACATTTTTATGATATGCCCTTGGGAAGCATCCGAATGGAGATGCCTTCCATACACATGGGATATTCTTCATTGGAAAAAATTCCATATGACTTGATGCACATGCGTAGTGCTCTCCTCTGGGATCCGATGCACAAACGGTACCATGTTGTTGTTGTCTTCGATCATAATCGCATCTTTCCACATTAGCACATCCAACATCTGGAGATGGAACAGTTGCCTTGCTCCGATCGAGTACTTCAATATCCTTAGTCAGTTGGACTTTATTATTTGTTAGTGGCATGCATGATTGGAAAGAAGAATTCCTTCATTTCTACGTCACTCTGCACATTTATGTAAATCACACACAAGACTTGGGTTATGAACTTGATGATAGGCTACACACTTCACACCTCCGGCAACTGAACTACTTCAGCATACAGGCTTGCACTGCCCAACTCCTGGTTCTATTAGCTTGTATAGAGCTCCAGAGATAAATGCTTCACAGATGTTGACACTAATGGAGACGATGGCTCTCGGAGAAGATGTTCCCAAATACTTCCTAGTGAAGGATTTGTTGTTTATGCTGATGACCATTGCTACCTCTCGAGCACTGCGTTGGTTTTCCCTTGAAGAGGAAAGGGTGATGCAGCAAAGTAGCGTAAGTGTTTCCCTCAGTTTTTGAGAACCAAGGTATCAATCCAGTAGGAGGCCACACGCAAGTCCCTCGCACCTACACAAACAAATAAGAACCTTGCAACCAACGCGATAAAGGGGTTGTCAATCCCTTCACGGCCACTTGCAAAAGTGAGATCTGGTAGAGATGATAAGATAATATTTTTGGTATTTTTATGATAAAGATTAAAAGTAAATAATGCAAAATAAACGGTGCCAGAAATAGCTCGTTGACGGGAGATTAATATGATGGAAAATATACCCGAGGGCCATAGGTTTCACTAGTGGCTTCTCTCAAGATAGCATAAGTATTATAGTGGGTAAACAAATTACTGTCGAGCAATTGATAGAATTGAGCATAGTTATGAGAATATCTAGGTATGATCATGTATATAGGCATCACGTCCGTGACAAGTAGACCGACTCCTGCCTGCATCTACTACTATTACTCCACACATCAACCGCTATCCAGCATGCATCTAGAGTATTAAGTTCATAAGAATGGAGTAACGCTTTAAGCAAGATGACATGATGTAGAGGGATAAACTCATGCAATATGATATAAACCCCATCTTTTTATCCTCGATGGCAACAATCAAATACGTGTCGTTTCCCCTACTATCACTGGGATCGAGCACCGCAAGATTGAACCCAAAGCTAAGCACTTCTCCCATTGCAAGAAAGATCAATCTAGTAGGCCAAACCAAACTGATAATTCAAAGAGACTTGCAAAGATAACCAATCATACATAAAAGAATTCAGAGAAGATTCAAATATTGTTCATAGATAATCTTGATCATAAACCCACAATTCATCGGATCTCGACAAACACACCGCAAAAGAAGATTACATCGAATAGATCTCCAAGAGAAACGAGGAGAACTTTGTATTGAGATCCAAAGAGAGAGAAGAAGCCATCTAGCTAATAACTATGGACCCGAAGGTCTGAAGTAAACTACTCACACATCATCGGAGAGGCTATGGTGTTGATGTAGAAGCCCTCCGTGATCAATGCCCCCTCCGGCAGGACACCGGAAAAGGCCCCAAGATGGGATCTCACGGGTACAGAAGGTTGCAGTGGTGGAATTAGGTTTTCGTGGTGCTCCTCGATGGTTTGGGGGTACGTAGGTATATATAGGAGGAAGAAGTAGGTCGGTGGAGCCACGAAGGGCCCACGAGGGTGGAGGGCGCGCCCAGGGGGGTAGGCGCGCCCCCCTGCCTCGTGGCCTCCTCAGTGATTTCTTGACGTCCACTCCAAGTCCTCTGGATCACGTTCGTTCCAAAAATAACTCTCCCGAAGGTTTCGTTCCATTTGGACTCCGTTTGATATTCCTTTTCTGCGAAACACTGAAATAGGCAAAAATATAGCAATTTGGGCTGGGCCTCCGGTTAATAGGTTAGTCCCAAAAATAATATAGAAGTGTATAAATAAGCCCATTAAACATCCAAAATAGAATATATAATAGCATGGAACAATCAAACATTATAGATACGTTGGAGACGTATCAAGCATCCCCAAGCTTAATTCCTGCTCGTCCTCGAGTAGGTAAATGATAAAAACAAATTTTTTGATGTGGAATGCTTCTTAGCATAATTTTCAATGTAATTGTTTTTATTGTGGCATGAATATTTAGATCCGAAAGATTCAAGATAAAAGTTTAATGTTGACATAAAAACAATAATATTTCAAACATGCTAACCAAGCAATTATGTCTTATCAAAATAACATAGCCAAAGAAAGCTTATCCCTACAAAATCATATAGTTAGGCCATGTTTCAATTTCGTCACACAAACGTTCTCATCATGCATAACCCCGATGACAAGCCGAGCAATTGGTTCATACTTTTTAACGCGCTTCAGCCTTTTCAACTCTTACGCAATACATGAGCGCAAGCCATGGATATAGCACTATGGGTGGAGTAAAGTATAATGATGGGGGTTATGAGAGAAGACAAAAAGGTAGAAAGTCTCACATCGACGCGGCTAATCAATAGGCTATGGAGATGCCCATCGATTGATGTCAATGAGAGGAGTAGGGATTGCCATGCAACGGATGCACTAGAGTTATAAATATATGAAAGCTCAACAAAAGAAACTAAGTGGGTGTGCATCCAACTCGCTTGCTCATGAAGACCTAGGGCATTTTGAGGAAGCCCATCATTGGAATATACAAGCCAAGTTCTATAATGAAAAATTCCCACTAGTATATGAAAGTGACAACATAGGAGACTCTCTATCATGAAGATCACGGTGCTACTTTGAAGCACAAGTGTGGAAAAAGGATAGTAACATTGTCCCTTCTCTCTTTTTCTCTCATTTTTTTTCCTTGGGCCTTCTCTTTTTTTTCTTTGGCCTCTTTCTCTTTTTTTTAGTCCGGAATCTCATCCCGACTTGTGGGGGAATCATAGTCTCCATCATCCTTTCCTCACATGGGACAATGCTCTAATAATGATGATCATCACACTTTTATTACTTACAACTCAAGAATTACAACTCAATACTTAGAACAAAATATGACTCTATGTGAATGCCTCCGGCGGTGTACCGGGATATGCAATGAATCAAGAGTGACATGTATGAAAAATTATGAACGGTGGCTTTGCCACAAATACGATGTCAACTACATGATCATACAAAGCAATATGACAATGATGGAGCATGTCATAATAAACGGAACGGTGGAAAGTTGCATGTCCATATATCTCAGAATGGCTATGGAAATGCTATGATAGGTAGGTATGGTGGCTGTTTTGAGGAAGATATAAGGAGGTTTATGTGTGATAGAGCGTATCGTATCACGAGGTTTGGATGCACCGGTGAAGTTTGCACCAACTCTCAAGGTGAGAAAGGGCAATGCGCGGTACCGTAGAGGCTACAAAATTGTGGAAGGTTGAGAGTGCGTATAATCCATGGACTCACATTAGTCATAAAGAACTCATATACTTATTGCAAAAGTTTATTATCCCTCGAAGCAAAGTACTACTATGCATGCCCCTAGAGGGATAGATTGGTAGGAAAAGACCATCGCTCGTCCCCGACCGCCACTCATAAGGAAAGCAATAAAAGAAAACCTTATGTGTCAAAATTGTCACAGAACTTTTACCATACGTGCATGCTACGGGACTTGCCAACTTTAACACAAGTATTTCTCAATTTCACAATTACTCAACTAGCACACTCTAATATTACCACCTTTATATCTCAAAACACTTATCAAGTATCTAACTTCTCATGATATTCAATGAACTCAATATGGAAGATTAATTTCTCAATTAAAGCAAATTACCATGCTGTTTAAGACTCTCAAAATAATATAAGTGAAGCATGAGAGATCAATAATTTCTATAAAATACAACGACCACCGTGCTCTAAAAGATATAAGTGAAGCACTAGAGCAAAAACTATATAGCTCAAATGATATAAGTGAAGCACATAGAGTATTCTAACAAATTCCGAATCATGTGTGTCTCTCTCAAAGGGTGTGTACAGCGAGGATGATTGTGACAAACTAAAAAGCAAAGACTCAAATCATACAAGACGCTCCAAGCAAAACACATATCATGTAGTGAATAAAAATATAGCTCCAAGTAAAGTTACCGATGGACGAAGACGAAAGAGGGGATGCCTTCCGGGGCATCCCCAAGCTTAAGCTTTTGGTTATCCTTGAATTTTACCTTGGGGTGCCATGGGAATCCCCAAGATTAGGCTTTTGCCAATAATTGTTCCATAATCCATCAAATCTTTACCCAAAACTTGAAAACTTCACAACACAAAACTTAACAGAAAATCTCGTGAGCTCCGTTAGCGAAAGAAAACAAAACACCACTTCAAGGTACTGTAATGAACTCATTATTTATTTGTATTGGTGCTAAACCTACTATATTAGAACTTTTCTATGGTTCATAAACTCTTTTACTAGCCATAGATTCATCAAAATAAGCAAACAACACACGAAAAACAGAATCTGTCAAAAACAGAACAGTCTATAGTAATCTGTAACTAATGCAAACTTCTGGAACTCCAAAAATTCTACCAAAATAGGACGACCTAGATAATTTTTTTATTGATCTACTGAAATTGGAATCAGTATTTTATCACGTTCTGGTGATTTTTAACAATTGTTTTTGTGAACAGAAAGTTTCTGGAATTTTCAGCAAGATCAAATAACTATCATCCAAGAAGATCCTATAGGTTTAACTTGACACAAACACTAATTAAAACACAAAACCACATCTAAACAGAAGCTAGATGAATTATTTATTCCTAAGCATAACCAAAAAGCAAAAACTAAGAATAAATAGGGTTGCCTCCCAACAAGCGCTATTGTTTAACGCCCCTAGCTAGGCATAAAAGCGAGGATAGATCTAGGTATTGCCATCTTTGGTAGGCAATCCATAGGTGGCTCTCATAATAGATTCATATGGTAATTTAATTTTCTTTCTAGGGAAGTGTTCCATGCCTTTCTTTAAAGGAAATTGGAATCTAATATTCCCTTCCTTCATATCAATGATTGCACCAATCGTTCTAAGGAAAGGTCTACCAAGAATAATAGGACATGAAGTATTGCAATCTATATCAAGAACAATGAAATCTACGGGCACATAATTCCTATTTGCAATGATAAGAACATTATTAATTCTTCCCATAGGTTTCTTAATAGTGGAATCCTGTAACATCCCAAAATTCTAAATTTTGGAATGTTATAATAAATAGATAGATTTGATTGATTGTTTGATTGATTGAGTGAAATTGAGTGAAATTCGAAATTTTTGAAAGTTAAATGAGAGGGAATAAAAGGACTTTCCCAAACTTCCATTTTGCTTTTATGATCTCCATGAATTCAAATTCTTTTCATCACAAAACCCTCGAGAGAAGATGACATGACTTCTTCCATTTATTTAAATGAAAAGGGGTGTTGAAAATATTTGAATATGATTTGAAAATATTTCCAATTCAGAAACTTCAAGCAACTCAATGATTTTCATGAGAGAAGATAAAATGACTTCTTCAAAACATATGAAATATGAGTTGGAAGTTTAAAAGGATCTAATTTAAAGTCCTTTTGGAAATTATTTTCAATTTGGAGTTATTTGGGTTTTATTCAAATTATTTTTCTCCAAAAATAAAATATATGGAAAATAGGGTAACATGATTCCCTACATCAGAAAATTGGAGAGAAATAAATTTGAAATCATTTTGGTATTTTTAAAATGATTTTTACTAGATTTTATTAGAACAGTAGCACTCTTTGCTTTATTTAAATTTGTGTGAATTTTATTTGGCGTGTAAAAATGTTCATGTTGTAGAAAATCTTTTTCTGAAAATTTTGATATATTATATGCCTATATAAGTTTATTATTTATTCTGTTTTTATTGTTGTCTGAAAAAAAACTTCTAGACCGACCGGGCCGGCCCAGCCAGCTAGCCAGGCCACGGCCCTGCCGGCCCACGCGCCCGCACCGCCGCCTCCGACTCCGGGAGGAGTTCGCCGCCCGCACGCCTCCCGAGCGCCGCCACCGCGCCGTGCCGCCTCGGGTCTCCCCTTGCCCCTCCTCCACGCCACCTCCTCCCCACCCCTATAAATCCCAAGACCCCGGGCCCCGTCTCTCCTCTCCTCGCCGCGCCGCCGCAGATCGACGCCGCCGCCGCCGCACGCGTCAGCCGGAGCCGCCACCACCGCCACCTCCGACTCCGCCGCCCCGCGCCGCGCTCACCGCCGTCTCCGCCCATCCACCGACGACCCCGGAGCCACCACCGATCCAAGTCGCCGCCTCGCCCCGCTCGCCGGAGAACGCCGCCTCCACCGCCGTTGGTTTTTCTCGCCGCCGGCCGAATCTGCGAGAACCGGTACAAAACCGCTCGGTTTCCTACGGTTTATATTGTTTTTTTTCAAAAACCCTATTTTATTTATAAAACCGGTTTTTGTTTAGGTTTATTTATTTAGAGAACGTTCGCTGGTTAGGTTTAGAAAACGAACGTTCATTATTCTAGTCTTTTCTTTTCTGTTAGTTTTAGTCAGGGACCTATCCGTAGTTAGTTTCTTTACAGCTTGGCCCCTGTTTTTCAATCGATCACAAATTTTTGCTCGTTAGTCGGAATTCAACGAAACCAACGCCAATTTCTTCATTATGATCTCCTCTTTCCCGTAAAACAACATAAACATGTTTTTGAAATTCTAAAATTTGAATTAGATCAGATTTGAATCTGAAACTTCGTTTGATCGTAACTTGAGTTTCGTAGCTCCGATTTAGTTGATTCTTTTGGCAAATTAAAGCTCTTGACCTAAACTTTCTGATAAGGCCAAATTCACATAATTTTGGTACTGTTAGAAATTGTTTTATGTTGCAAAAGTTATTTGCTTTGTTTTTGATGTTTTCCGAACTGTCTTCTTCGTTCTTCCCGATTTTTTTGAGTGATTGCTTATGTGTGGTTACTATTGCTTGCTCACGATAGATTGACCGGAGTGTTACGAGTAGAACTATCAAGAGTTTTGAGTGCGAATCATCTTCATCAACATTCCAGGCAAGTTCACACTTTGATCATATCCCTTTCATACCCAGTTTTTATGCATTAGATTCAACCCTCAAACATTGCATGAGTAGGATTGATAACATGTGGGTATTGGGAAGTAGTTGATGAGGTAGGAACCTATTGCCCTTTTCATTATCAAACCCTTGGGAGTTACTTCTACGTTTGCCTATATTGCTATGCTATGCTTGTAGACGTGGATTGGGTTTGAGAGATATTCACTACAGATGTGAGATTGTTAATTAATGGTTTACTTAAGGTGGCAACTAAAACTCACATCTGGGTGGATTGAGGTACCTGGGTATTCCAGGATTGCCTGTTTTTCTTTTGGACCGCCACCCAGGTTCAAAGGGATCATGAGATTTTTCATGCTAGAAACTTCCGTGTGCAGCCGCAAGCTATTATGGGCTCTAGCATAGTTGATTAAGTTGTGTGAACTCTTACAGTGGTAGACTAGCAGATGTAGGGGATGTAGGTGGTACGGTCTATCACATCGTAAGGTGCAAACGCTTCTGAAAGACTATGTCTCGGTCATCCGTTTCTCAAACATCATGTAGTGCGAGAATCCAGCGGAGGCGATCGAGTCTTGTGGGAAAAGTGCACAAACCTCTGCGGAGTGTATAAACTAATCATGATTAGCCGTGTCCCCGGTTATGGACAACTTGAGTATCTAGTTCTTGGATTATCCCGTTGATCTCATCATGTTACTTTAATTAATCTTGTTGGGTTAATGATGATACTTAATTGGGATTGAGATGCTGTCAACCATCTCAATGTTTAACAACCACCATGATAGTCAAATAAAATTTATTCCTTTGCAGTAGGGAAAAATTGGCTTTTTGCAAAAACATTATAACCATAGAGCTTTTCCACCAGCCATATATGCATGTAGTGATAGCCTTTGTTCATCATTTCTCTATGGTGTGAATTTGCCAGCATATTCCATGTGCTGACCCGTTTTCGGGCTGCAACGTTTCATGTTGCAGGATATCTTACGACGAGTAAGTGATACGTTAGGGTTATGATTTCTACACTCAACTTTACCGTTGGTGTTGATGGGAATCCACGACCTTGTTACTTCCGCTATTTGGATTGAGGTAATAGTATTTACGCTACTTTATACATGTGATTTACCTCTGTTATAAATCCTCGAGTACTGTGTGTGTCAGCATACCGATCCAGGGATGACACTTAAGCACAGAGACTTGATCCATTCGGGTCGGGTCGCTACAAGATGGTATCAGAGCACATGTTGACTGTAGGACGTGACCCTAGAAACTGGCAAGCCCATAGGAAGGATTTTCCCTAAAACTTTCCTTTTCAAAAAGATCTTTTACCTCTCTCCTTTTCTAAGCTTATTCAAATATTCCCTTTAAGTGAGACCATACCCTTTTTCCTTTTGGACCACTCGAAGATTCGACGGATAAGACCACTTCAAGAAGTACAAGATATCGGACAACTAAGACCATTCGGAATGAAGAGGATTTTACCGTGCATTATGATAATGGAAACTACAACGGTTGAAGACTCCGAAGACTAGGAGAATTTGAAGGCTCTGAAGAATTTCCAGATTGGTATAGGAAGGCTACCCTTATGGAACTTGGCAGACTATGGAAGCCGCCAATACCCGAGACCAAGGTGTATCGGAGAAAGACCAGAACATGGAGCATTAGAACTCAAAGTTTTTGTTAAGAAAACCCAAAGACAGGAGATATCAGTTATGGAATGAAAGCTCATGGCAGTAACATGGGCATAGACACGGCTATCCATGGTGTTATTACCCGTTTATGCTATTGTCACCGTGCGGAGTTAAGCATGCAGATGCATGGAAGGATTGGATGGTAGAAGGCTGATGGAGCACCTATCAGCAAGATGAAGTTTTAACTTTAGACCGGTGTATCACCAGGATCTGGAGTATTACATCAAGAAGTTTTTGACAAAGAAGCGTTTCGTGAAGAACTCAGGACCCATAAACTGAAAGTAGCCAAGCTGGGAAAGCAAAACCTCGAGATAACGGAGACTCGTCAGGAACTGAAGGACAGTAGTACCATGGTTCATGCCAAGGATGTTGAGACCCAGAAGTTTGGAGCGCAGCTCCAGAAAAATTAAAGGACGTCACGAGAGACTTCGCGTCAACAGAGATGATTTGGCAAAAGAACTTGAGAAAGACAAGCATGATCGGAAGAAGCCATCGGAGACATGAACAAGACTTGAAGAGTTTGATGACTTTGAAGATTTTGACCTCTAGAAGACCCAACCCCTGCTATATACCTATGTTAGTTGCGACGATTGTGAGCTGTCATTTGTTTGATGTTTTTCCGACAGCCACAAATAAAAATCTGTCTTTTCAAAACCATTGTTTGTATTGTGTGCATCTCTCTCTATCTCTCTTATCCCACCCCAAACCCATGGACCCAATAGAGGATGAATGGAGATGAGCTTATATTTTCTGGACCAATGACTCAATTGGAGACGGACTGATGGATTCAGAACATGGAGGATCACATGGAGAATAACCCTATAGCTGGAAAGGATATGACCCAGCATGCTCTTGAGTGCTTTGAAAGAGGTGCCACTACTTGGTGGAGGATGTACCAAACCATCAACGGATGGCAAGGAGTAACCACTTGGAAGGAATTTAAGTGGACTTTGTTAAAGTCTTGGCTTGTGTCCCAAAAGTTGAGGCCTTATGGAAAGGATATGAAGAAACCTTGTGCATACAAGCTTTGTGGAGAAATAGGACACAACCATAAAGAAAACAAGGACGAATACCCTCATAAGCGGAGGATTACCAAAGGAGTTAGCAGAGGATCTTAGGGAACTTTGGTTGGAGATTGTTCCCAAAGGTTTTGTTGCAGCAAGGGAAGTTCAGTCTACATTGTTGGGAAAGATCCGTGAAGCTCAGAAGGATGACAAAGAAATTGCTGAGTTAAAAGAGAGGATGAGCAAAGGAAAGGCCAAAGGTTTTCGTAAGGATGAGCACGACACCTTATGGTTCGAGGACCGTGTATATGTGCCCAATAATGCAGAGATCAGGAAGTTAATACTTTAGGAGGCTCATGACTCACCATACTCGATTCGCCCTGGAAACACCAAGATGTATTTGGAGTTGAAGGAGCGTTTCTGGTGGACTGGTATGAAGAAGGATATTGCGGAGTATGTAGTCGTAGGTGATGTATGCCAGAGAGTAAAGGCAGAGCATCAGAAGCCAACCGGATTACTACAGCCTATGCCGATACCCGAATGGAAGTGGGATAAGCTTGGCATGGATTTCATTACCGGATTTCCCAGAACCCGATCGGGATATAATTCTATCTGGGTAGTAGTTGATTCGCTTGACCAAAGTGGCTCACTTTATCCCAGTGAAAACCACCTATACAAGTGCAAAGTTGGCCAAGATATATTTGACCAGGATCGTATGTCTGCATGGAGTTCTGAGGACCATCGTATCAGATAGAGGAACACAGTTTACCTCAAAGTTTTGGAATCAGCTGCACCAGACTTTGGGTACTAGGCTAGAGTTCAGTACAGCCTTTCATTCGCATACAGATGGATAGACCGAGAGAGTCAATCAGATTCTGGAGGACATATAGAGAGCGTGTGCGCTAGTTTATGGAGCTAGTAGGGATGATAATCTACCTTACGCGGAGTTCTCATACAACAACAGTTACCAAACCAGTTTGAAGATGGCCCCTTTTGAAACTTTGTATGGGAGAAGGAGCCAGACACCGTTGATGCGGGATGAAGTTGGAGTCCGTCAGTTGTTTGGACCAAATGTGATCAAGGAGTCAGAAGAGAATGTTAAGTTGATTCAAGATAGACTGAAGGTAGCTCAGTCCAGGCAGAAGAGTTATGCAGACTCAAAACGCAAGGAGGTAGTCTGTGAAATTGGAGACAGAGCATGTCTTCGTGTGTCCCCTTTGCGAAGAGTTAAACGATTTGGAGTTAAGGAAAAGTTAGCCCCGAGATTTGTAGGACCATACCGAGTTTTGGAGCGTATGGGAGAAGTGGCCAACAAGTTGGAAGTCACCCGAAGGACTGTCAGGAGTTCATGATGTGTTTCATGTTTCCCAGTTGAAGAAGTGCCATGCAGAGATGGCCAATATTCCCCTCTAAGGACGCTTGACCCTGGAAAGGATAATGATGTTCCACGAAGTGGAGTATGGACTTCATAAGTATAAGTTTTTTTTTATCTCGGTATGTGGGATATCCCCCTTGGATGAAGAGATGAATTATTATTCGATATAAAGGAGGTATGATGTTGGAAATATGGATCAATGGGAATTCCATGATGAGTCTGAGTAATCATGTCCTAGTTTGGTGCCAATAGAAGGAAGGAAGACAGTACAATTGGATGGATTTAAGAATACCAGGAAGTTGGATGTTGGATTAAGGACCAGTTGCCCGATGATGAGTTCAAGGTTTACAAGTGATGAGATGGGCCATAACCCACAGGCCCCAGGACCTGCCAAGAAGCAAGCACATTCTTGCTGAAGGAAAAACCCTGGAAGAAGTTACGACAGACGATCTTATAGGAGTTACGCAAAACCTGAGAGTTGTGAAGGAACGATAGATGCTTGTTTGGCTTGCAGAATCCATGGATTTATCCGAACTTGGTTCGTCGACAAGAGAAATTCTGCAATGCTTATGAGGATGACCGAGTGTTAGAATGCGAGATTCGCTAAACCATATACAGGGTAATGATTTGGGTGCGGGATGGATTGATCACCATACCGACTTACTCTTATTATCCGTTTCTCAAACCTCATGTAGTGCGAGAATCCAGCGGAGGCGATCGAGTCTTGTGGGAAAAGTGCACAAACCTCTGCAGAGTGTATAAACTAATCATGATTAGCCGTGTCCCCGGTTATGGACAACTTGAGTATCTAGTTCTTGGATTATCCCGTTGATCTCATCATGTTACTTTAATTAATCTTGTTGGGTTAATGATGATACTTAATTGGGATTGAGATGCTGTCAACCATCTCAATGTTTACAACCACCATGATAGTCAAATAAAATTTATTCCTTTGCAGTAGGGAAAAATTGGCTTTTTGCAAAAACATTATAACCATAGAGCTTTTCCACCAGCCATATATGCATGTAGTGATAGCCTTTGTTCATCATTTCTCTATGGTGTGAATTTGCCAGCATATTCCATGTGCTGACCTGTTTTCGGGCTGCACCATTTCATGTTGCAGGATATCTTACGACGAGTAAGTGATACGTTAGGGTTACGATTTCTACACTCAACTTTGCCGTTGGTGTTGATGGGAATCCACGACCTTGTTACTTCCGCTATTTGGATTGAGGTAATAGTATTTACGCTACTTTATACATGTGATTTACCTCTGTTATAAATCCTCGAGTACTGTGTGTGTCAGCATACCGATCCAGGGATGACACTTAAGCACAGAGACTTGATCCATTCGGGTCGGGTCGCTACAAATCCGCAAGGTGCAAGTTTAAAGAACAATCATCAAATTCACGGAAACCTAGCAAATCACACAAAGTTTTTGGGATCGTGGAAACACTAGCACCCAAATCACACAAAGCATAGCATTCATGATCTTTAATTTTTATTTTTATTGCAGGTTCCCACTCATCATAAAGTTTTCTAGGGATAGAAACTTCCAACTCAAGTTTTTCTTCATAAGGTTGCATCAAAGCATCAACGATATGTTTAGTAAAAGCTTTATTTTGACTATAAGCATGAGGAGAATTTAGCACGGATTGCAACAAGGAAATACAATCTATCAAAGTGCAATTATCATAATCAAATTCCTTGAAATCCAAAATAGTGGGTTCATTGCTATCTAAAGTTTTAACCTCTTCAATCCCACTTTTACCAATTTTATCATCAAGATCTAAAAACTCCGAATTTTTGGGACGCCTTCTAACTAAAGTTGACTCATCTCCAGTCCCATCATTATCAAGATTCATATTGCAAAACAAAGGTTTAATAGGGGACACATCAATAACTTTTAGATCCTCATCTTTATTCTCATAAAAACTAGAAGAACACGCTTTTACAAAGCAATCTTTCTTAGCACGCATCCTAGCGGTTCTTTCTTTGCACTCATCAATGGAAATTCTCATGGCTTTGAGAGACTCATTGATGTCATGCTTAGGTGGAATATATCTAAGTTTCAAAGAATCAACATCAAGAGAAATTCTATCCATGTTCCCAGCCAATTCATCAATCTTAGGCAATTTCTCTTCAAGCAAAGCATTGAAATTCTTTTGAGAAATCATAAATTCTTTAACACTAGTCTCAAAATCAGAGGGCATCTTATTAAAATTTCCATAAGTGTTGTTGTAGGGATTACCATAATTATTAGAGGAATTACTAGGATACGGCCTAGGATTAAAGTTTCCTCTATAAGCGTTGTTACCAAAATTATTCCTACCAACAAAATTCACATTCATAGATTCATTATTATTCTCAACCAAGGTAGACAAAGGCATATCATTAGGATCAGAAGCAACACTCTTATTAGCAAACAATTTCATAAGTTCATCCATCTTTCCACTCAAAACATTAATTTCTTCAATTGCATGCACCTTTTTACTAGTAGATCTTTCAGTGTGCCATTCAGAATAATTAACCATAATATTATCTAGGAGTTTAGTAGCTTCTCCTAAAGTGATTTCCATAAAAGTGCCTCCCGCGGCCGAATCTAAAAGATTTCTAGAAGCAAAATTCAATCCGGCATAGAAATTTTGTATAATTATCCATAAATTCAAACCATGAGTAGGGCAATTATGTATCATTAATTTCATCCTCTCCCAAGCTTGTGCAACATGTTCATGATCAAGTTGCTTAAAATTCATAATATCGTTTCTAAGGGAGATGATTTTAGCGGGAGGGAAATACTTAGAGATAAAAGCATCTTTGCAATTATTCCAAGAATCAATACTATTTTTAGGCAAAGACGAAAACCAAGTTTTAGCGCGATCTCTAAGCGAAAACGGAAATAACTTCAATTTAACAATATCATTATCCACATCTTTCTTCTTTTGCATATCACATAAATCAACAAAGCTATTTAGATGGGTAGCGGCATCTTCACTAGGAAGGCCGGCGAATTGATCTTTCATGACAAGATTCAACAAAGCAGCATTAATTTCACAAGATTCAGCTTCGGTAAGAGGAGCAATCGGAGTGCTAAGAAAATCATTATTGTTGGTATTGGCAAGGTCACACAATTTAGTGTTATCTTGAGCCATCATGACAAGCAAGCAATCCAACACACGAGCAAACAAGAAGCAAGCGAAAAAGAGGCGAACACAAAGAGAGGGTGAATAAAACGGCAAGGGTGAAGTGGGGGAGAGGAAAGCGAGAGGCAAATGGCAAATAATGTAATGCGAGGGATAAGAGTTTGTGATGGTGTAACGCCCGGGGAATCAAGCTACAGTAATTCCCCGCTAATCATGCCACGTCACCTTGGTTACTGTTGTTAACCGTGCGATGATCCAAAACCGTTTCAAAATTCAAATTTAAATTAATGCCGACAGAAAAAGTTTTTCAAAAATTGAAACAAAATGTTCGGTGGGTGCCAAATATAACAAGGGTAATTGTACTAAAGAAAACATATTTTTATAAAATGCCTAAATGCTTTTAAATGAATTAAAACAGAAAAGAAAATAAATAAATAAATAAAAAGAAAATACAAAAGGGGAGAAACAAACAAAAAAAGATAAGAACAGCCCCCCCCCTCTGCTGGACCGCGGCCCCGCTGGCCATTGGGCCAACCAGGCCGGCCCAGGTCGGCCCCCACCCCTCTCCCTTATCCCCTCACCCCCCCCCCCACTCACCGACAGCCAGCACCCACTCCCCCCCCGAAATATCTCCTCCTCCCTCCCCCGATCCAGAACGGGATCGAGAGGAGGCCACCGTCGCCGACCGCCCCCGCCGGCCTCGCCCTCGCCCTCGCCGGAGCACCCCCCCCCCCCCCGCCGGCCTGCTTTCCCTCCTCCCCGGCGTCGCCGTCGTCCCCGCCATCCCCCTCGACCCCAGCTGCCACGAGCCCTACTCCCCCCGTGAGCGCTCCCCTCTCCTCTCTCCCTGCCCCGGCTCGGCCGCTCCGCGCGCACCCACCAGTGCCCGCCGCGCGCTTCTCCGTTGCGCCCCGCCGCGGCCAGCGCCCCCCCCCCCCTCGCCGTGGCCTCGACTGGCCGCATCCAGTTCGGGCGCCCCAGCGCTCGTCGCCCGCGGCCGCCCCTGCTTCTCCTCCCACCGCTCCGCCTTGCGCTCACCACGGCTACGCCGTCTGCAACCACCCGCGCGTGGTCGTCCCTGCCCGACCGCGCTCCACGCCGCACCGATCGCGTCCCTAGCTCCCCGGCCCACAGCCGCTGCTCCGTCGCCGCTCCGGTGGCTCGCCGGAGCCCTGCCTCCCCTGGCCCTGTCCGCCGGCGCCGGCGTGCGCCGTGCGCGCCCAGCGCCCCTTGGGCTCGCACCGTTCGGGCGCCCGTCGCCCGTCGCCCTTGCCCGACGCCCGCTGTAACCGCCCCGTTAAGGCCATGGGGCCTATGACATATGGGCCCTGCCCGTAAAACGTTTAAAAATAAATAAAAAATAAAAATAAAAATAATTAATTAAAAATAAATAAACAAATATATAAAAAAAATAATTAATTAATTAGTCAATTAATTAATTAGTTAATTAACCCTGTTTAGATTAATCTAATTAAATTAATTAGTTTAATTAATAGTTAATTATTTAGCTAAACCCTAATTAACCTAAACAGAGAATGACAGGTGGGTCCCACTGGACCCACATGTCAGTTTGACCCAGTCAACCCCTGTTGACTGCTGACGTCAGCATGACATCATGCTGATGTCATAAATCCATTTTCAAATTAATTTAAATAATTAATTAAATTCCAGAAATTAATAAAATCTTTAGAAAATCATATCTTTTAATCCGTAACTCGGATTAAAATATTTTCAACATGAAAGTTGCTCAGAACGACGAGACGAATCCGGATAAGCGGTCCGTTCGTCCACCACACCTCCCTAACCTATCGAACTCGCAACTTTCCCCCTCCGGTCCGTTTGTCCGAAAACGCGAAACGGCGGGAATACTTTCCCGGATGTTCCCCCCTTCGCCGGTACCACCTACTGTCGCGTTAGGACACACCTTGCACTGTTCATTGTCATGTCACGCATCGTCATGCTTATGTTTGCATTGTATTTACTGTTTCTTCCCCCTCTTCTCTCCGGTAGACTACGAGACCGACACTGCTGCTGCCCAGTTCGACTACGGAGTTGACGACCCCCCCTACTTGCCAGAGCAACCAGGCAAGCCCCCCCCCTTGATCACCAGATATCGCCTATTCTTCTCTATACTGCTTGCATTAGAGTAGTGTAGCATGTTACTGCTTTCCGATATCCTATCCTGATGCATAGCCTATCCTTGCTACTACTGTTGTTACCTTTACCTGCAATCCTACATGCTTAGTATAGGATGCTAGTTTTCCATCAGTGGCCCTACATTCTTGTCCGTCTGCTGTGCTATACTATCGGGCCGTGATCACCTGGGCGGTGATCACGGGTATATACTTATATACTATACACATGACACATGTGATGACTAAAGTCGGGTCGGCTCGTAGGAGTACCCGCAAGTGGATCTTTGTGGCGGAGCGACAGGGCAGGTTGAGACCGCCTAGGTGAGAGGTGGGCCTGGCCCTGGTCGACGCTCGCGGTTACTTAACACGCTTAACGAGATCTTGGTATTTGATACAGGTGCATCACATTCATTCATGTCAAAAGATTTTGCATTCATGCATGGCATTAGAAGCGAAGACATGAATGCTTCACTATTAGTACACACCCCTGCGGGCCAATGTCGAACCTCCATGATTTGCAACGACGTCCCCGTTGAAATCAAAGGACTGGAATTTCTTGTCTCTCCCATCGTACTGAAGTCTTGTAGCATCGATCTCATTCTGGGAATGAATTGGTTAGAGGCGCATACTGCTTCAATCGTTTGCACCACTAAGACCGTCCATCTGCTACACCCTTCCGATGAGATAGTTACTTACCAAGCCCATCTGGTGCAAAATGCCGAGGCAAGGCTCTATGCATTGAATGCATTAAACGCTGCACCACTCGAGGGCATTGAAAACATTCCCGTCGTGCGTGAATTCCTCGACGTCTTTCCTGAAGAACTTCCAGGGATTCCCCCTGCTAGAGCTGTCGAATTCATCGTCGACTTGAAACCAGGCACCACTCCTATAGCCAAGCGACCCTACAAAATGCCGCCGCATGAACTCCTTGAGCTTAAGGAGGAAATCGACAAATCTCTTCGCAAAGGATTCATTCGCCCAAGTTGCTCTCCTTGGGGAGCACCTTCTCTCTTTGTCAAGAAGAAGGATGGGACAAACCGGTTAGTTCAAGACTACCGTCCTATAAACCAAGCTACCATTCAGAATAAATACCCTCTTCCTCGGATCAATGATCTGTATGATCAACTGGCGGGTTCGTCAGTGTTCTCTAAGCTCGACTTGAGGTTGGGCTACCACTAGATCCGTGTTCGCGAAGAGGATGTCCCAAAGACCGCCTTCGTGACTCGCTATGGTTCATACGAGTACACCGTCATGTCTTTCGGTTTAACCAATGCTCCAGCCACCTTCTCTCGTCTGATGAACTATATATTCATGGATTACCTCGACAAGTTCGTCGTGGTTTATCTGGATGATATCCTGGTATTTTCTAAGAACGAAGAAGAACATGCTGAACATCTTCGACTTGTGCTGGAAAAGCTACGAGAGCATCAACTATATGCCAAGTTCTCCAAATGTGAATTCTGGCTACTGGAAGTAACCTATCTTGGGCATGTCATCTCTAAGGATGGTATTGCCGTCAACCCCGAGCGAGTTCAGGCTATTCTTGATTGGACTCCTCCCAAGAACGTTAAGCAAGTCAGAAGTTTTCTCGGTCTCGCCAGCTATTGCCGTCGATTTGTCGAGAACTTCTCTAAGATCGCCAGGCCTCTGACTAACCTGTTGCATAAGGGTGTCAAGTTCCAATGGACAGACAAATGTCAGGAAAGTTTCCAGGCACTCAAAGACAAGTTGACTTCTGCCCCAGTTCTAGCCCCACCTGATACTAAGAAGGACTTCATCATTTACTGCGACGCTTCCCGTCAAGGATTAGGCTGTGTCCTAATGCAAGACCGCAAAGTGATTGCTTATGCCTCTCGGCAATTGCGCCCTCACGAAGAGAACTACCCAGTTCACGACCTCGAACTTGCTGCTGTCATTCATGCGCTGAAGCAGTGGCGACATTACCTTCTCGGTAATCGTTGCGAGATCTTCACTGACCACCAAAGTCTGAAGTATCTGTTTACTCAGCCAGATCTGAACCTCCGTTAGCAGAGATGGATGGAGCTTGTTGCAGACTTTGACTTGGGTATTTCCTATACGCCAGGCAAGGCTAATGTAATGGCTGATGCCTTGAGCCGCAAGTCTTACTGCAACCACCTCCAGGTTCACAAAGTTCAGCCCTCGCTTGTTGAAGAATTCAGGAAGCTGAACCTCCATATTGTTCCTCCGGGTGCACTCGCTCCCCCTCCTGAGTTTGGCAAGGTGAACCTCCACGTTGTTACCCAGGGTTCCCTCAATACCCTAGTTGCTAAACCAGATCTCGAGGACAGCATCAAAAGGCTACAGAAGTATGACTCTGAAGCCCACAAGATTAAGCGCTACCTCGCAGAAGGAAAGCCCTCATTCTTCACCATTGCTGAAGATGGCACCCTATACTTCAAGGGCCGCCTAGTGGTGCCATGTGCAGAGAAAAACCTGGATATGACACAAGAAGTTATGAAAGAAGCTCATGATACGCCTCTATGTATCCACCCTGGTAGTACAAAGATGTACCAAGACATCCGTCAGAGATTCTGGTGGTCTAATATGAAGCAAGACATTGCTCGTTATGTTGCTGAGTGTGACGTTTGCCGTCGTATCAAAGCAGAACATCAAAGGCCTACTGGAACTCTGGAACCTATCTCTATTCCTGAATGGAAATGGGACCATGTTGAGATGGACTTCGTCACTGGATTTCCCAAGTCACAGAAAGGTAATGATGCTATTCTTGTCGTCATTGACCGGCTTTCCAAAGTTGCACATTTCCTGGCGGTCAAGGAAACGATCACTGCTAGTCAACTGGCAACGCTCTATATGTCCAGGATTGTTTCACTCCACGGTATTCCATTGGTTATCAGTTCAGACCGTGGCAGCTTATTCACTTCAAGATTCTGGGCAAGTTTCCAAGAAGCTATGGGAACTCATCTGCATTTCATCCTCAATCGCAAGGGCAAGTTGAACGCGTCAACCAAGTTCTCGAAGACATGCTTCGAGCTTGTGTTATTTCCTTCGGCAAGAAATGGGAGGAATCTCTCCCGTATGCTGAGTTCTCTTATAATAATAGCTATCAAGCTAGTCTGAAGATGGCCCCCTTCGAAGTGTTATATGGACGAAAGTGCCGAACCCCTCTGAACTGGTCAGAAACTGGGGAACGTCCACTCTTCGGTCCGAATATTATCCAAGATGCCGAAGAACAAGTCCGCATTATTCGTGAGAATCTCAAGACTGCTCAGTCACGTCAGAAGAGTCAGTATGACCGTCATCATAAAGACATGGTCTATCAACCTGGCGAAAAGGCTTATCTTCGAGTCACACCAATGAAGGGTGCTCACCGCTTCGGGATCAAGGGCAAACTAGCTCCTCGCTATATTGGCCCATTCACTATTCTCGAAAGGCGTGGAAAAGTGGCATACCAACTGGAGCTACCGCCGAACCTTTATCAGGTTCACGATGTGTTCCATGTGTCACAGCTCCGCCGTTGCTTCAAGGATCCAATCCGAGCAGTGGATCATGAAGTGCTCGAATTGCAGCAAGACCTCTCCTATAAGGAGCATCCGGTCCGCATTCTCGACCAAGCTGAACGCCGCACACGTCAGAAGGCGATCAAGTTTCTCAAAGTCCAGTGGTCGCACCATTCTGAAGATGAAGCCACTTGGGAACGAGAGGATCGTCTGCGCGAAGAATACCCCGCACTGTTTCCTTCTACCTCCTAAATCTCGGGACGAGATTTCTTGTAGTGGAGGAGATTTGTAACGCCCGGGGAATCAAGCTACAGTAATTCCCCGCTAATCATGCCACGTCACCTCGGTTACTGTTGTTAACCGTGCGATGATCCAAAACCGTTTCAAAATTCAAATTTAAATTAATGCCGACAGAAAAAGTTTTTCAAAAATTGAAACAAAATGTTCGGTGGGTGCCAAATATTACAAGGGTAATTATACTAAAGAAAACATATTTTTATAAAATGCCTAAATGCTTTTAAATGAATTAAAACAGAAAAGAAAATAAATAAATAAATAAAAAGAAAATACAAAAGGGGAGAAACAAACAAAAAAAGAGAAGAACAGCCCCCCCCTGCTGGACCGCGGCCCAGCTGGCCATTGGGCCAACCAGGCCGGCCCAGGTCGGCCCCCACCCCTCTCCCTTATCCCCTCACCCCCCCCCCCCACTCACCGACAGCCAGCACCCACTCCCCCCCCCCGAAATATCTCCTCCTCCCTCCCCCGATCCAGAACGGGATCGAGAGGAGGCCACCGTCGCCGACCGCCCCCGCCGGCCTCGCCCTCGCCCTCGCCGGAGCACCCCCCCCCCCCCCGCCGGCCTGCTTTCCCTCCTCCCCGGCGTCGCCGTCGTCCCCGCCATCCCCCTCGACCCCAGCTGCCACGAGCCCTACTCCCCCCGTGAGCGCTCCCCTCTCCTCTCTCCCTGCCCCGGCTCGGCCGCTCCGCGCGCGCCCACCAGTGCCCGCCGCGCGCTTCTCCGTTGCGCCCCGCCGCGGCCAGCGCCCCCCCCCCCTCGCCGTGGCCTCGACTGGCCGCATCCAGTTCGGGCGCCCCAGCGCTCGTCGCCCGCGGCCGCCCCTGCTTCTCCTCCCACCGCTCCGCCTTGCGCTCACCACGGCTACGCCATCTGCAACCACCCGCGCGTGGTCGTCCCTGCCCGACCGCGCTCCACGCCGCACCGATCGCGTCCCGCGCTCCCCGGCCCACAGCCGCTACTCCGTCGCCGCTCTGGTGGCTCGCCGGAGCCCTGCCTCCCCTGGCCCTGTCCGCCGGCGCCGGCGTGCGCCGTGCGCGCCCAGCGCCCCTTGGGCTCGCACCGTTCGGGCGCCCCGTCGCCCGTCGCCCTCGCCCGACGCCCGCTCTAACCGCCCCATTAAGGCCATGGGGCCTATGACATATGGGCCCCGCCCGTAAAACGTTTAAAAAATAAAATAAAAAATAAAAATAAAAATAATTAATTAAAAATAAATAAACAAATATATAAAAAATAATAATAATAATTAATTAATTAGTTAATTAATTAATTAGTTAATTAACCCTGTTTAGATTAATCTAATTAAATTAATTAGTTTAATTAATAGTTAATTATTTAGCTAAACCCTAATTAACCTAAACAGAGAATGACAGGTGGGTCCCACTGGACCCACATGTCAATTTGACCCAGTCAACCCCTGTTGACTGCTGACGTCAGCATGACATCATGCTGATGTCATAAATCCATTTTCGAATTAATTTAAATAATTAATTAAATTCCAGAAATTAATAAAATATTTAGAAAATCATATCTTTTAATCCGTAACTCGGATTAAAATATTTTCAACATGAAAGTTGCTCAGAACGACGAGACGAATCCGGATACGCGGTCCGTTCGTCCACCACACCTCCCTAACCTATCGAACTCGCAACTTTCCCCCTCCGGTCCGTCTGTCCGAAAACGCGAAACGGCGGGAATACTTTCCCGGATGTTCCCCCCTTCGCCGGTACCACCTACTGTCGCGTTAGGACACACCTTGCACTGTTCATTGTCATGTCACGCATCGTCATGCTTATGTTTGCATTGTATTTACTGTTTCTTCCCCCTCTTCTCTCCGGTAGACTACGAGACCGACACTGCTGCTGCCCAGTTTGACTACGGAGTTGACGACCCCTCCTACTTGCCAGAGGAACCAGGCAAGCCCCCCCCCTTGATCACCAGATATCGCCTATTCTTCTCTATACTGCTTGCATTAGAGTAGTGTAGCATGTTACTGCTTTCCGATATCCTATCCTGATGCATAGCCTATCCTTGCTACTACTGTTGTTACCTTTACCTGCAATCCTACATGCTTAGTATAGGATGCTAGTTTTCCATCAGTGGCCCTACATTCTTGTCCGTCTGCTGTGCTATACTATCGGGCCGTGATCACCTGGGCGGTGATCACGGGTATATACTTATATACTATACACATGACACATGTGATGACTAAAGTCGGGTCGGCTCGTAGGAGTACCCGCAAATGGATCTTTGTGGCGGAGCGACAGGGCAGGTTGAGACCGCCTAGGTGAGAGGTGGGCCTGGCCCTGGTCGACGCTCGCGGTTACTTAACACGCTTAACGAGATCTTGGTATTTGATCTGAGTCTGGCCATTTGGTCTATACGCACTAGCCATCTACGCGGGAGTAGTTATGGGTATCCCGGCGTCGTGGTATCAGCCGAAGCTCTTTTTGACGTCAGCGACGGAGCGGCGCGCGCCGGATTGGACTGGAACACCACTAGGCTAGGTCTGCTTCCGGCCGCCCTCGCAACGTGCAGGTGTGCATAGGGCGATGGGCCCAGACCCCTGCGCGCATAGGGTTAGACCGGCGTGTTGACCTCTCGGTTGAGCCTAGGTGGGGCTGCGACGGGTTGATCTTACGAGGCCGGGCATGACCCAGAAAAGTGTGTACGGCCAAATGGGATCGAGCGTGTTGGGTTATGTGGTGCACCCCTGCTGGGAAGTTTATCTATTCGAATAGCCGTGTCCCTCGGTAAAAGGACGACCCGGAGTTGTACCTTGACCTTATGACAACTAGAACCGGATACTGAATAAAATACACCCTTCCAAGTGCCAGATACAACCCGGTGATCGCTCTCTAATAGGGCGACGAGGAGGGGATCGCCGGGTAGGATTATACTATGCGATGCTACTTGGAGGACTACAATCTACTCTCTTCTACATGCTGCAAGATGGAGATGTCCAGAAGCGTAGTCTTCGACAGGACTAGCTATCCCCCTTTTATTCTGGCATTCTGCAGTTCAGTCCACTGATATGCCCCTTTACACATATACCCATGCATATGTAGTGTAGCTCCTTGCTTGCGAGTACTTTGGATGAGTACTCACGGTTGCTTCTCTCCCTCTTTTCCCCCTTTCCTTTCTATCTGGTTGTCGCAACCAGATGTTGGAGTCCAGGAGCCAGACGCCACCGTCGACGACGACACCTACGACACTGGAGGTGCCTACTACTACGTGCAGCCCGCTGACGACGACCAGGAGTAGTTAGGAGGATCCCAGGCAGGAGGCATGCGCCTCGTTCGATCTGTATCCCAGTTTGTGCTAGCCTTCTTAAGGCAACTTGTTTAACTTATGTCTGTACTCAGATATTGTTGCTTCCGCTGACTCGTCTGTGATCGAGCACTTGTATTCGAGCCCTCGAGGCCCATGGCTTGTATTATGATGCTTGTATGACTTATTTATGTTTTAGAGTTGTGTTGTGATATCTTCCCGTGAGTCCTTGATCTTGATCGTACACATTTGCGTGCATGATTAGTGTACGGTCAAATCGGGGGCGTCACAGATGGTTACTTGGTATGTTGACTTGTGTGTAGACTCCCCGGCAACGGCACCAGAAATCCTTCTTGCTACCTCTCGAGCACTGCGTTGGTTTTCCCTTGAAGAGGAAAGGGTGATGCAGCAAAGTAGCGTAAGTATTTCCCTCAGTTTTTGAGAACCAAGGTATCAATCCAGTAGGAGGCCACACGCAAGTCCCTCGCACCTACACAAATAAATAAGAACCTTGCAACCAACGCGATAAAGGGGTTGTCAATCCCTTCACGGCCACTTGCAAAAGTGAGATCTGATAGAGATGATAAGATAATATTTTTGGTATTTTTATAATAAAGATTAAAAGTAAATAATGCAAAATAAACGGTGCCAGAAATAGCTCGTTGACGGGAGATTAATATGATGGAAAATAGACCCGGGGGCCATAGGTTTCACTAGTGGCTTCTCTCAAGATAGCATAAGTATTACGGTGGGTAAACAAATTACTGTCGAG